>NC_088406.1:46578108-46680608 GCF_034236695.1 Oncorhynchus nerka
TCAAGACAAACAAATGTTCCAAGAAGGAAAATAATCAAGCTCACCAATACAGACCAATTTACAACGAACAAACTCGCACAAAAATGGAAACCAGGTGTGTGCAATGAAGACAAAACAAATGGAAAATGAAATGTGGATCTCTTTGACTTCCGGGTTGGAGCGAGCGGTCGCATCCGCACTTCGGTCCGCAGGTAGTATAACTTTTCATTACATTTCATTACATTTCATTATAGTACAACGGTTTGATTTGTCTAATCTTAGCAATTTCTTCTTAGCTAGCTACATAGCCGTCATTGTATCAAAGATAATTGCGTAATTATCGTATTTCGTCGTCCTAACGTAGTCTACACTGCTATCTGCCCAGCAGCTAGCCAGCTAGCAAACGTCCACCGTCTACCGAATAGCAGCACTGTAGAACTATTACACTCAACTGAACGACTGAACGTTCCTGTAGGTTCATGCTCTACAACATCCGCAGAGTACGACCCTGCCTCACACAGGAAGCGGCGCAGGTCCTAATCCAGGCACTTGTCATCTCCCGTCTGGATTACTGCAACTCGCTGTTGGCTGGGCTCCCTGCCTGTGCCATTAAACCCCTACAACTCATCCAGAACGCCGCAGCCCGTCTGGTGTTCAACCTTCCCAAGTTCTCTCACGTCACCCCGCTCCTCCGCTCTCTCCACTGGCTTCCAGTTGAAGCTCGCATCCGCTACAAGACCATGGTGCTTGCCTACGGAGCTGTGAGGGGAACGGCACCTCAGTACCTCCTGGCTCTGATCAGGCCCTACACCCAAACAAGGGCACTGCGTTCATCCACCTCTGGCCTGCTCGCCTCCCTACCACTGAGGAAGTACAGTTCCCGCTCAGCCCAGATGTCAAAACTGTTCGCTGCTCTGGCCCCCAATGGTGGAACAAACTCCCTCACGACGCCAGGACAGCGGAGTCAATCACCACCTTCCGGAGACACCTGAAACCCCACCTCTTTAAGGAATACCTAGGATAGGATAAAGTAATCCTTCTCACCCCCTTAAAAGACCTAGATGCACTATTGTAAAGTGGCTGTTCCACTGGATGTCATAAGGTGAAAGCACCAATTTGTAAGTCGCTCTGGATAAGACCGTCTGCTAAATGACTTAAATGTAAATGTAGTGTTAGCTAGCTACATAGTTGTCTTTGCTGTCTTCGTATCCAAGATAATTGTGTAGTTTAGAGTGTGTAGTTTTAGAGTGATTATCTTAATTTACCGAGGTTGGCCAGCTATCAGTCGTCCTTAACGTAGGAGACACTGCTAGCTAGCCAACAGCTAGCCAACGTCTACCGAATAGAACTTCCGCACTCAACAACCCGGTCGCATTCCGCTTCGCTCCACAGGTAGTATCACATTTTCATTTCATTTCATTACAGTACAACAGTTTGATTTGTTTGATCGTAGCTAGCTACATAGCTAGCTACATAGCCGTCTTTGTATCAAAGATAATTGTGTAGTCTAGAGCGATTTTCTAGGTTAGCTAGCCAGCTATTGTCGTTCTTTTAACGCAACGTAACGTAATCAACACTGCTAGCTAGCCAGCTAGCCCCCGAATAGCAGCACTGTATCATTTTAATCATTTTAGTCAATAAGATTCTTGCTACGTAAGCTTAACTTTCTGAACATTCGAGACGTGTAGTCCACTTGTCATTCCAATCTCCTTTGCATTAGCGTAGCCTCTTCTGTAGCCTGTCAACTATGTGTCTGTCTATCCCTGTTCTCTCCTCTCTGCACAGACCATACAAATGCTCCACACCGCGTGGCCGCGGCCACCCTAATCTGGTGGTCCCAGCGCGCACGACCCACGTGGAGTTCCAGGTCTCCGGTAGCCTCTGGAACTGCCGATCTGCGGCCAACAAGGCAGAGTTCATCTCAGCTTATGCCTCCCTCCAGTCCCTCGACTTCTTGGCACTGACGGAAACATGGATCACCACAGATAACACTGCTACTCCTACTGCTCTCTCTTCGTCCGCCCACGTGTTCTCGCACACCCCGAGAGCTTCTGGTCAGCGGGGGTGCCACCGGGATCCTCATCTCTCCCAAGTGGTCATTCTCTTTTCTCCCCTTACCCATCTGTCTATCGCCTCCTTTGAATTCCATGCTGTCACAGTTACCAGCCCTTTCAAGCTTAACATCCTTATCATTTATCGCCCTCCAGGTTCCCTCGGAGAGTTCATCAATGAGCTTGATGCCTTGATAAGCTCCTTTCCTGAGGACGGCTCACCTCTCACAGTTCTGGGCGACTTTAACCTCCCCACGTCTACCTTTGACTCATTCCTCTCTGCCTCCTTCTTTCCACTCCTCTCCTCTTTTGACCTCACCCTCTCACCTTCCCCCTACTCACAAGGCAGGAAATACGCTCGACCTCATCTTTACTAGATGCTGTTCTTCCACTAACCTCATTGCAACTCCCCTCCAAGTCTCCGACCACTACCTTGTATCCTTTTCCCTCTCGCTCTCATCCAACACTTCCCACACTGCCCCTACTGGATGGTATCGCGCCGTCCCAACCTTCGCTCTCTCTCCCCCCGCTACTCTCTCCTCTTCCATCCTATCATCTCTTCCCTCTGCTCAAACCTTCTCCAACCTATCTCCTGATTCTGCCTCCTCAACCCTCCTCTCCTCCCTTTTCTGCATCCTTTGACTCTCTATGTCCCCTATCCTCCAGGCCGGCTCGGTCCTCCCCTCCCGCTCCGTGGCTCGACGACTCATTGCGAGCTCACAGAACAGGGCTCCGGGCAGCCGAGCGGAAATGGAGGAAAACTCGCCTCCCTGCGGACCTGGCATCCTTTCACTCCCTCCTCTCTACATTTTCCTCTTCTGTCTCTGCTGCTAAAGCCACTTTCTACCACTCTAAATTCCAAGCATCTGCCTCTAACCCTAGGAAGCTCTTTGCCACCTTCTCCTCCTCCTGAATCCTCCTCCCCCTCCCCCTCTCCTCCCTCTCTGCAGATGACTTCGTCAACCATTTTGAAAAGAAGGTCGACGACATCCGATCCTCGTTTGCTAAGTCAAACGACACCGCTGGTTCTGCTCACACTGCCCTACCCTGTGCTCTGACCTCTTTCTCCCCTCTCTCTCCAGATGAAATCTCGCGTCTTGTGACGGCCGGCCGCCCAACAACCTGCCCGCTTGACCCTATCCCCTCCTCTCTTCTCCAGACCATTTCCGGAGACCTTCTCCCTTACCTCACCTCGCTCATCAACTCATCCCTGACCGCTGGCTACGTCCCTTCCGTCTTCAAGAGTGCGAGAGTTGCACCCCTTCTGAAAAAACCTACACTCGATCCCTCCGATGTCAACAACTACAGACCAGTATCCCTTCTTTCCTTTCTCTCCAAAAATCTTGAACGTGCCGTCCTTGGCCAGCTCTCCCGCTATCTCTCTCAGAATGACCTTCTTGATCCAAATCAGTCAGGTTTCAAGACTAGTCATTCAACTGAGACTGCTCTTCTCTGTATCACGGAGGCGCTCCGCACTGCTAAAGCTAACTCTCTCTCCTCTGCTCTCATCCTTCTAGACCTATCGGCTGCCTTCGATACTGTGAACCATCAGATCCTCCTCTCCACCCTCTCCGAGTTGGGCATCTCCGGCGCGGCCCACGCTTGGATTGCGTCCTACCTGACAGGTCGCTCCTACCAGGTGGCGTGGCGAGAATCTGTCTCCTCACCACGTGCCCTCACCACTGGTGTCCCCCAGGGCTCTGTTCTAGGCCCTCTCCTATTCTCGCTATACACCAAGTCACTTGGCTCTGTCATAACCTCACATGGTCTCTCCTATCATTGCTATGCAGACGACACACAATTAATCTTCTCCTTTCCCCCTTCTGATGACCAGGTGGCGAATCGCATCTCTGCATGTCTGGCAGACATATCAGTGTGGATGACGGATCACCACCTCAAGCTGAACCTCGGCAAGACGGAGCTGCTCTTCCTCCCGGGGAAGGACTGCCCGTTCCATGATCTCGCCATCACGGTTGACAACTCCATTGTGTCCTCCTCCCAGAGCGCTAAGAACCTTGGCGTGATCCTGGACAACACCCTGTCGTTCTCAAATAACATCAAGGCGGTGACCCGTTCCTGTAGGTTCATGCTCTACAACATCCGCAGAGTACGACCCTGCCTCACACAGGAAGCGGCGCAGGTCCTAATCCAGGCACTTGTCATCTCCCGTCTGGATTACTGCAACTCGCTGTTGGCTGGGCTCCCTGCCTGTGCCATTAAACCCCTACAACTCATCCAGAACGCCGCAGCCCGTCTGGTGTTCAACCTTCCCAAGTTCTCTCACGTCACCCCGCTCCTCCGCTCTCTCCACTGGCTTCCAGTTGAAGCTCGCATCCGCTACAAGACCATGGTGCTTGCCTACGGAGCTGTGAGGGGAACGGCACCTCAGTACCTCCAGGCTCTGATCAGGCCCTACACCCAAACAAGGGCACTGCGTTCATCCACCTCTGGCCTGCTCGCCTCCCTACCACTGAGGAAGTACAGTTCTCGCTCAGCCCAGTCAAAACTGTTCGCTGCTCTGGCCCCCCAATGGTGGAACAAACTCCCTCACGACGCCAGGACAGCGGAGTCAATCACCACCTTCCGGAGACACCTGAAACCCCACCTCTTTAAGGAATACCTAGGAAAGGATAAAGTAATCCTTCTCACCCCCCCCTTAAAAGATTTAGATGCACTATTGTAAAGTGGCTGTTCCACTGGATGTCATAAGGTGAATGCACCAATTTGTAAGTCGCTCTGGATAAGAGCGTCTGCTAAATGACTTAAATGTAATGTAAATGTAAATGGATCGGTGGCGGTGAGAAAACCGGTGATGTCGACCGAACACCGCCCGAACAAAGAGAGCGACCAACTTCGGGAAGTCGTGACACAAGGGGTGACCAACAGGACCGTGTGTTTTTACTTGAGAATTCATCTCAGAAAGCCAGGACTAAAATCTTGCGTAATTGCTTCAGATGCTTAATCTGTTCTTGGTGAGAAATGTAACGCATCGTTCATAAGTGGGTATGTGGTAGTTACCACATACGACTGGGGGAAATCCACTTGGGCTTCGCTTCAACTGGTAATTACTAGTGGGAAACTATCAGCCCTGAGCTCCGACTTCTCCCACATGCTGTCCTCTGATGTCACACCTACTAAGGAAATGACTTCGATAATTTATTTGTCTACACACATGATAGCTGGGGGCATAGTCGTTAAGCCGATTTGTTGCAAAACGAAAGCGAACGAAACAAGGAGGGGCCTACCTGAATTTGTCCAATAGAAACTCTCCTTTGCAAAATGCAACCGTTTGCAACTATTTGGACTAACTAATACTTTTATGCTTGTTGGCCATTAGCCAATCAATTTGGTCAACAAAAAATGGTATTGCTCATTTGCTACGTGAAGCTTGTTTGATCAAATAGAAGTTTTGTGATGGTTTGTGATGGTTAGGTTGTAAGGAATGCACTGAACTAAGTGGACGTGGGGTAACCTGTATGCACTATAGTCAATTATGGTGGCATGTCTACTTACATTAAATATCTCATTATTAACATACACCTACTGTATGATAGCTAGCAAATGAATTAGCTAACTAACGTTACCCTGCCTTGCTGGAACTTCTGAAGAAGGGAAATGCCTTATTTCTACAATTTCCAAAAGATAACCAAACAAAACAGTATTACATTTTTTACGTAGTAGCAACATTTTTGTTGACTTATTTGCATTCGTTTTTACTTATACTTGTATGTTGACTTCTCCATTGATGCTGTTTTTAAGTTTTCACAGTTTTCTTAGCGGATGTACAATCGTCACAAATTGAATTATAGGGAGTTTCAGGGCCCCGGAGTGAACATAATTGTACACTCTCAAAGCCGACTAAAAACGAGGACTGAGGGACGAGGACTGAGGGACTTACGTTGCTAACTTCCCTTGTTTGGCTAATCATTTAGACCTCCCTCCAAGATGGCGACGGGGATTCCCCCAAGGGCATAAGGCAAGGGTAAGTGGACGAGGCTGTGTCTTTTAAGTGTTTGGACCGCTGCCTTTATCAGAGTTGTGCCTGTTGTTCACACGCTTATGTGCCCTCTCATTGGCTAGAATTGTCCCACCTGATCCCGCCTACCTTCCATCTTTGAGGACATGTATTTCCATTGTTAGAGCGGTCCCTCGACTATTCAATTCAATTCAAGGGGCTTTATTGGCATGGGAAACAGATGTTAACATTGCCAAAGCAAGTGAAGTAGATAATATACAAAAGTGAAATAAACAATACAAATGAACAGTAAATATTACACTCACAGAAGTTCCAAAAGAATAAAGACATTATAAATGTAATATTATGTATATATACAGTGTTGTAACAATGTGCAAATTGTTAAAGTACGAAAGAGAAAATAAATAAACATAAATATGGGTTGTATTTACAATGGTGTTTGGGCACTGGTTGCCATTTTCTTGTGGCAACAGGTCACAAATCTTACTTCTGTGATGGCACACTGTGGTATTTCACCCAGTAGATATGGGAGTTTATCAAAATCGGGTTTGTCTTTGAATTCTTTGTGGATCTGTGTAATCTGAGGGAAACATGTGTCTCTAATATGGTCATACATTTGGCAGGAGGTAAGGAAGTGCAGCTCAGTTTCCACCTCATTGTGTGGGCAGTGTGCACATAGCCTGTCTTCTCTTGAGAGCCAGGTCTGCCCTTTCTCAATAGCAAGGCTATGCTCACTGAGTCGGTACATAGTCAAAGCTTTCCTTAAGTTTGGGTTAGTCACAGTGGTCAGGTATTCTGCCACTGTGTACTCTCTGTTTAGGGCCAAATAGCATTCTAGTTTGCGCAGTTTTCTTGTTAATTCCTTCCAATGTGTCAAGTGATTATCTGTTTGTTTTCTCATGATTTGTTTGGGTCTAATTGTGTTGCTGTCTATCTTGTCAATATAATCAATCATCTTTGACCCATCTCCCAATAACTAATTACCTGCCAATCACCCACTCCTTTGAGCAATCACTTATCAAGCCTTTCTGGTGCTTCAAGCACCTGGCCCTAGCTACTGCCCTTAGTGGTGGAATATGTATAGCAGAAAATGGACTGTCTAACTGTGCCCTCTGCATTAAACTACCTCATTCCTTAAATAATCTCAGAAATGAACCCAATTCAAGTGTTACAATGTTACAAAACATACAAAACAGTATTACAAAAGCATTGTGGGGGGGGAAAAAATGCAAGAGGCATAGCTACTCATTTACATCTTCACTTTATTTATTTATTAATTCATATAATATGTATATCTTTCTTCTATACAGGTTTATTTCCCAATACAATCTTTAACAGACATACATAGATCATACATTATATAGGCTCGAGAGGTACGAGGGAGTGGTTTTATCATCTTCATTGGATATTTTGGAGAGGAACAAGACAAGGTCACATCGCAGACGCAAGCTGAAGCACAGGTTACACACACTGGCATGAACACACAGGTTACACACACACAGGTTACACACACTGGCATGAACACACAGGTTACACACACTGGCATGAACACACAGGTTACACACACTGGCATGCACACACAGGTTACACACACACAGGTTACACACACTGGCATGAACACACAGGTTACACACACTGGCATGCACACACAGGTTACACACACACAGGTTACACACACTGACAAAGTTGACAGAGTATGACACTGCTACTTCAGTTCATAATGTACACACACATGCACGCTGACACACACACACACACGTGTATACACGCACACTCATGTATGCACGCTCACAAGGTATGCACGCTTAGACACACGTACCCAAATCCCCAGTTAAAATACTATTTGAAATCGTTTCAAATACTTCAGATTTGATTGAGCCTGCCTGGTTCAACGGAACCAATAGAACAGTCGCAATCCTGCAAAACCCGCCCATCTGGCACGAGGCAGGCTAAAACAAACCCCGCCCATCTGACACGAGGCAGGCTAAAACAAACCCCGCCCATCTGGCACGAGGCAGGCTAAAACAAACCCCGCCCATCTGGCACTAGGCAGGCCAAAGAAAACACAAAGTACTTGAAAGATTCCCTATAGTATTTGCACCCTGGTCTGATGCACACACAAACATAATCCATTCAAGAGAGTAGACAAGTATTCACAGAACAAAGAGACACATACCGACACCAAGACTCACTTAATACACACGTCATACTACGACTCCCATTCCAACACACAACAGACTATTTGGTCGAAAGTAAAGGCCGATACCTGTTTTTAGACACATCCTTGAAGACTGAGAGACGGAGATGAAGGAGATGAACATAGTTGTGTTCAATACTGGGTTCCCGATCTAGGCAGTTAGCGTGGAAATGGTGTTTTACATATTAAGAAACTAAATCAAACTAAAATCAGCATGTCCGTTTATAGTAAATGAGATAAACAAACACACGAGCGTATAGATTTGACAGCAATAATAATTATTTAAAAAAAACATACATCTTACATTGCGATAATATTAACCCCCTCCTTCTGATCTGCACAGGGCCTGCGCATGTGCGCACCAGAGCCTTCCATACGGCAGCTAAAGAAGTGGCTACCTTACAGAGCATAATCAGTACTGCAGTGCGTCATGGAGACGCTCTGACACTCATCATCAAGGCCCTTCATAGGTTCAGCCATTCCATTCAGAAACACTGACAAGCTCCCACCAAGTCCTCCTAAAACAGCTCACATCTGGAAATACCTGTAGAAATATCCATGGAATATTTGGTTTCATAGAGAAGCTTAAAAAAGATACCTGCATTTTGCAATCAATGCCCAGCTAAACATCTGAAAGCAGAACTCATGAAACAAGGATATAACGTCGAACGAAGCCGCGAGATGAGATGTTTGCTCGTGATATAAACATTGTTTCGTGGACCTGACAGATCAGAGACAAGGAAGCGTGTATGTTTATGCCTCATACTGTGTGGATGGATTCCAATTGTAATGGACAGGTATAGACTTGAAAGGCAACATTACGCTTCAATAACAGTACACATGCCATTGTGCTGTGGCATCTAAAAAACCTCTGTCTGGTTGAAATGCTCTGACCAGCGTGGCCCAGTATGAAACCAGTGACGACATTAGCCGCTAACAGAATGAGCCAGGAGGGAGACGACGGAGGAGGGGTGTGGGATGCTGCAGACAGTGTGGCCCAGCGCCCCCACCTCAGCCCTGGGGTAAGTGGGATAAACAGGGTGCCTCTGTGCTTCGGTAGTCTGCTGTGGGGGTTCTGGAGGAGAAGTGTGGGGGGGGGCTTGGGTGAACCCTCCCCGTCCTGCAGTTGTGCTCTATGTCCAGCAGAGGGTGGTGTAGTCAGACGGCGTGGGTGATGATAATGTCACTGTGAGGCCCACTGGGTACAGGGGTGATGCCATTCAGGAGACGCTGAGGGATAAGGAAGGGAGGAAGGGCAGGACAGAGAAGAGAGGGGTAGGAGGGGACACCAGAGTTATTTAATCTAAGCCACTGTCATTGAGGGTTGGGTTCACCTTGTAACACTAGAAGTTTTCGTGTGGAATCTTTGGCACGTTGGCTGTTAGCCTATCCAGCACAGTGTCAAAGCTATCGAGCGAGACACTCCTTTCCTCGGATTGGTTATTGCACAGTCGCTCCACTCATAAGGACTTTCCTGCGTCTGCTTCCATTGAAAGTGACAGATTTCTGGTAGTCTGAGCGCAAGAAGTGGTGCCTGGTAAAACTGTGGCGTAACCCGACAGATCGTTGTTATTGAGCGCTGTCACACAGACTTCATGTCATCCTGACCTCCTTTGATCCGTCTGTCTACACTCACTGGCCGCAGCGGCAGGTTAGGCATACAACGCTCACACACGTAACACACACACACACACTAACACAGATGTACGACCAGAACACACACGTAACACACACACACACACTAACACAAATGTACGACCAGAACACACACGTAACACACACACACACCCCTCTGCTGACACTGTCTTTCAGTCCCATTGTGCGGTGAGGCACTGGGGCAAACACTGGGCTTATTGGATGACAGGTTCATCAAAGGCAGGGAGAGGAGGGAGGGAGGTGCTGTGTGTACAAGGCTGTTTGATGTTGGTCTGGCTTCTCAAACAAGGAGCTGTTTTCTGGCTTGGCAACGTGACAGTGTGCAGGTGCTGCGGTGTCTGTTGCTTGTCTATGTTAGCGTGTGTGTTTGTGTGTGTTTTGTGCTTGCACGCGCGAGTGTCTGAACCGTATGTTCTGGAAGCCGTGGTGGCTTGTATTCCTACTCTCTGCATCTCTCCCTTTGATTGTGTTCTCTGTTAGTAGGATGGAAGGGGGACTGGAGGGGGACTGGAGGGGGAGAGGCCCTCACCAAGCCCTCTGGAGGCTCTTACCTGTTTAAAGGTCCCTTTGGCAGTGAGCAGGTGGTACACCATGTAGGCTGGTACACAGATGAAGGAGGACACTCCGATGCAGTAGCCCAGAACTGTGGTCCAGGGTGGGTAGATGTAGTCAAACAACTTGACCTCCGGGGGGAACGCCAGGAAACTGACAATGATGAACTGAGGAGAGATGAGACATAGATGTGGTTGTGTTTCGAATAGGAATATAGTGCCAGTGTTTGTGTGTCTGTGTGTGAAGGGGGGGGGCTCACCAGTAGGAAGATGGGGCAGATGGCTACCCAGCACACCCTCCAGAATAGTCCAGGGGAGAAGCCCAGCATCATATTGACATCAGCGCAGAAACGACTGGTGCCTGACACAGACACACAATGAAACACACACTTTAGTCTCAATATGGAATAGAAATCAATCAATCAATCCAGTGTCTTCATTGTCCCAAATTAGAAATGTCTAGTGCAGACAGTCTAGGGCAGACAGTCTAGTTCAGACAGTCTAGGGCAGACAGTCTAGGGCAGACAGTCTAGGGCAGACAGGCTACAAACCAATCACAAACACACATCCCTTAAATCAACAACAAACAAAAAAAGCTGAATCCAAAGAATGTCAGACTATGTGAGCCTTGTCAACAATATCATTGTCAGCCGTTTACCGTAGAACCAGGAAACAGCGATGACTTCTAGGAAGACCACAGTGATGACAGCAGGTCCTGTGGCGTACTCCTCAAACAGTTTCACCACAAACGCACCTCCCTAAAACAGATTTCCAGAGAAACGCATGGGTGTTGGGAAACAAGCCACAGAGACAAAAGAGACAAAAGCTATAGAGATATTTATACAGTATATACTGCTGATGTTCCACCGGAGCTTATTTTCGACTTGTTTCCCGAGTGGGAGTGAGGCTGCGTGGGAGTGGGAGTGAGGCTGCGTGGGAGTGGGACCGAGGCTGCGTGGGACCGAGGCTGCTTGGGAGTGGGACCGAGGCTGGGTGGGAGTGAGAACAAGGCTGGGTGGGAGTGGGACCGAGGCTGCGTGGGAGTGGGCCCGAGGCCGAGTGGGAGTGGGTTCGAGGCCAGGTGGTAGTGGGACCGAGGCTGCGTGGGAGTGGGCCCGAGGCCGAGTGGGAGTGGGACCGAGGCCGAGTGGGAGTGGGACCAAGGCGGGTGGAGTGGGACCGAGGCTGGGTGGAGTGGGACCGAGGCTGGGTGGAGTGGGACCGAGGCTGGGTGGGAGTGGTATTGAGGTTGAGTGGGGCTGCGTGGGAGTGGGACGAGGCTGCGTGGGAGTGGGACAGAGGCTGAGTGGGAGTGGGACCGAGGTGGGTGGAGTGAGACCGAGGCTGAGTAGGAGTGGGACCGAGGCTGAGTGGGACCGAGGCTGTGTTTGAGTGGGACCGAGGCTGGGTGGGAGTGGGACTGAGACTGGGTGGGAGTGGGACTGAGCCTGCGTGGGAGTGGGACAGAGGCTGCGTGGGAGTGGGACCGAGGCTGGGTGGGAGTGGGAACAAGGCTGGGTGGGAGTGGGACCGAGGCTGCGTGGGAGTGGGACCGAGGCTGCTTGGGAGTGGGAACAAGGCTGGGTGGGAGTGGGACCGAGGCTGGGTGGGAGTGGGACTGAGGCTGGGTGGGAGTGGGACTGAGGCTGGGTGGGAATGGGACTGAGGCTGGGTGGGAGTGGGACTGAGGCTGGGTGGGAGTGGGAGTGGGAGTGGGAGCGGGACCAAAGCTGGGTCGGAGTGGGACTGAGGCTGGGTGGGAATGGGACAGAGGCTAAGTGGGAGTGGGACAGAGGCTAAGTGGGAGTGGGACCGAGGCGGGTGGGAGTGGGACCAAGGCTGAGTAGGAGTAGGACCGAGGCCACGTGGGAGTGGGACAGAGGCCGAGTGGGACAGAGGCCGCGTGGGAGTGGGACCAAAGCCGAGTGGGAGTGGGTTCGAGGCCGAGTGGGAGTGGGTTCGAGGCCAGGTGGTAGTGGGACCGAGGCTGCGTGGGAGTGGGCCCGAGGCCGAGTGGGAGTGGGACCAAGGCGGGTGGAGTGGGACCGAGGCTGGGTGGAGTGGGACCGAGGCTGGGTGGGAGTGGTATTGAGGTTGAGTGGGGCTG
Organism: Oncorhynchus nerka; assembly: GCF_034236695.1. Classification (NCBI taxonomy): domain Eukaryota; kingdom Metazoa; phylum Chordata; class Actinopteri; order Salmoniformes; family Salmonidae; genus Oncorhynchus; species Oncorhynchus nerka. The sequence continues at coordinate 46,590,626 of NC_088406.1, forward strand.
CGTGGGAGTGGGACAGAGGCTGAGTGGGAGTGGGACCGAGGTGGGTGGGAGTGGGTTCGAGGCCAGATGGGAGTGGGACCGAGGCCGCGTGGGAGTGGGACCGAGGCCGAGTTGGAGTGGGACCGAGGCTGAGTTGGAGTGGGACCGAGGCCGAGTGGGAGTGGGACCGAGGCTGAGTGGGGCTGCGTGGGAGCGGGACTGAGGCTGCGTGGGAGTGGGACCAAGGCTGGGTGGAGTGGGACAGAGATGATTGGGAGAGGGACCGAGGCTGCGTGGGAGTGGGACCAAGGCTGGGTGGGAGTGGGACCGAGGCTCCGTGGGAGTTGGACCGAGGCTTGGTGGGAGAGGGACCGAGGCCGAGTGGGAGAGGGACCGAGGCAGAGTGGGAAAGGGACCGAGGCCAAGTGGGAGTGGGACCGATGCCGAGTGGGACCGAGGCCACATGGGAGTGGGGCCGAGGCCACGTGGGAGTGGGGCCGAGGCCGCGTGGGAGTGGGACCGATGCCGCGTGGGAGTGGGACGGAGGCCGAGTGGGAAAGGGACCGAGGCCGAGTGGGAGTGGGACCGATGCCGCGTGGGAGTGGGACCGAGGCCGCGTGGGAGTGGTACCGAGGCCGCATTGGAGTGGGACCGAGAGCGCGTGACAGTGGGACCGAGGCTGAGTGGGAAAGGGACCGAGGTTGAGTGGGAGAGGGACCGAGCCCGGTTGGGAGCGGGACCGAGGTTGCGTGGTAGTGGGACCGAGGCTGAGTGTGAAAGGGACCGAAGCTGAGTGAGAGAAGGACCGAGGCTGAGTGGGAGAGGGACCGAGGCTGCGTGGGAGTGGGACCGAGGCTAGGTAGAGTGGGACAGACTGGGTGGGAGTGGGACTGAGCCTGCGTGGGAGTGGGACAGAGGCTGCGTGGGAGTGGGACAGAGGCAGAGTGGGAGTGGGACCGAGGCTGAGTGGGCCCGAGGACCGAGACCACGTGGAGTGGGACAGAGGCCGAGTGGGACAGAAACCAAGTGGGACAGAGACTGCGTGGGAGTGGGACCAAGGCCAAGTGGGAGTGGGACCGAGGCCGAGTGGGAGTGGGTTCGAGGCCAGGTGGGAGTGGGACCGAGGCCGCCTGGGAGTGGGACCGAGGCCGAGTTGGAGTGGGACCGAGGCCGAGTTGGAGTGGGACCGAGGCCGAGTGGGAGTGGGACCGAGGCTGAGTGGGGCTGCGTGGGAGCGGGACTGAGGCTGCGTGGGAGTGGGACCAAGGCTGGGTGGAGTGGGACAGAGATGATTGGGAGAGGGACCGAGGCTGCGTGGGAGTGGGACCAAGGCTGGGTGGGAGTGGGACCGAGGCTCCGTGGGAGTTGGACCGAGGCTTGGTGGGAGAGGGACCGAGGCCGAGTGGGAGAGGGACCGAGGCAGAGTGGGAAAGGGACCGAGGCCGAGTGGGACCGATGCCGAGTGTGACCGAGGCCACATGGGAGTGGGGCCGAGGCCACGTGGGAGTGGGGCCGAGGCCGCGTGGGAGTGGGACCGATGCCGCGTGGGAGTGGGACGGAGGCCGAGTGGGAAAGGGACCGAGGCCGAGTGGGAGTGGGACCGAGGCCGAGTGGGAGTGGGACCGATGCCGCGTGGGAGTGGGACCGAGGCCGCGTGGGAGTGGTACCGAGGCCGCATTGGAGTGGGACCGAGAGTGCGTGAGAGTGGGACCGAGGCCGAGTGGGAGTGGGTCCGAGGCCAGGTTGGAGTGGGACCGAGGCTGAGTGGGAAAGGGACTGAGGTTGAGTGGGAGAGGGACCGAGCCCGGTTGGGAGCGGGACCGAGGCTGCGTGGGAGTGGGACCGAGGCTGCGTGGTAGTGGGACCGAGGCTGAGTGTGAAAGGGACCGAGGTTGAGTGAGAGAAGGACCGAGGCTGAGTGGGAGAGGGACCGAGGCTGCGAGGGAGTGGGACCGAGGCTAGGTAGAGTGGAGACTCACGTAGGTGAGGGTGGAGAGCGCTCCCAGGTAGCAGACACACACCAGACCCAGGACAAACAACTCCCTCCTCCTAGACAACAATTGGGGGAACTCATCCAGCATGGCTGTGATCACCCCCTCCAGACCGGCAAACTACACAGGGAGACAAGATGGGAGAGACATTAAATTGAAATTTAATTGAGAGGGAGAGAGAAGGAGTAGGAGCCAGTAGATGAGTAACTCAGAGGAGTAACTCAGAGGAGAGAGAGAGAGAGAGAGAGAGAGAGAGAGAGAGAGAGAGAGAGAGAGAGAGAATCTCTATAAACAGGCAAACCCAGACAGAAAGACACAAACTGTCCCTTATGCATAACAATAAGTTCTGTTGACAGTACACCCCCCCCCCACCACCACCCACACTCAGAGCCTGGCTGAATACACACTCAACACACTCAATAAACTAGTACACATAATAGAAGTACATTTATGTAAGAAAGGAGAACTGATCAAAAACAGACTTTAATCGATTTGAAAACCAGTCTAATAATTCTGTGTGCATACTGTGTGTGTGTGTGTGCCACTGACCGTGCTGTCCAGCCCCAGCATGATGATCATGAGGAAGAAGATGATGGCGAAGAAGGTGGCAGCGGGCATGTTGGCGATGGCTTCAGCATAGATGATGAACAGCAGACTGGGACCTGGCAGAAGACAGACAGTCAACACGTTAGGAAAGGGAACACACACACACACACACACAAACACACACACACACACACACACACACACGCATGGTGGAAATGTAGCATCTTAACTGTCCTCTTTCATGTTTGAAACCACTTAAGGCATCGTAATTATTTCCATACGGGTCCCTGAGGATGTTATATATGGTGTTGGGCCTTGATCAAAAAGGAATAGTGAGCACTTAGTCCTGTCTTGATGGAGGCGAGAGTAACTAGAACCGTAGCAGATAATTTGTTATGTCCTCTCTTTGAACTCTCTTTCTTACCTTAGGACTCTCCACGGTCTGGTCTGTACTCACTTGCCAGATGTCTGACCTCATATAACCTCTGAACTATCTGGGCCTGTGTTCCCAAAGCGTCTCAGAGTAGGAGTGCTGGATCTAGGATCTGGTCACCCACTCCTACTTTCTAGCAAAGAGCAATTTCTCAAACAAGAATTTAGCAAGGACTGTCTGGGAGTGGTCTGAGTGGGGAGGGGAAAACTGAAAACTAGCTGTTATTGGTAGAGGTTTGGTGCTCTTTCTTATTGGTGATGTCAACATGGAAGGCCAAACCTCTATCCCAGCAGAACAGGCAGAAATTTCAGGAGCTCTTTTCAAACAGCTCCTACACTAAAAGGGCATTATCATCCTTTTCACTATTTCACAGTATTATACCAACCTCATAGTGTGGAAATATATATAAAACACAGCAAAATCATGTTTTTGACTGCACTGGGCCTTTAAGATCATATTGAATAAGATTACAAGCGAAGGAAGAGGACACCTGATCCTAGATCAGCACTCCTACTCTGAGACTCTTATGAATATGGGCCCTGATGTCAAATAAATAAATCGTACAACAACTGCTACATATGAAAAGTCGATTTTCAATTTGGGATTTGATTGATTTACCAGCATCCTTGGCTACGGTCTCCACGCCTATTTTGCGCATCTCAGCCATGTAGCCGAGCACAGTAAAGATGACAAACCCAGAGAGGAAACTGGTCAGGCAGTTCACCGAGCTGGTCACCAACGCATCCCTGAGAGAGGGGGATAAAGGGATGGTGAGAGGGGAAGAGAAAAGGAGGGAGGTAGAGAGAGAGGGAGAAAGATAGAGACAGAAAGAGGGTGATAGGAGAAGAGAGAGGATTAACAACAAGTCACAGGCAACATAAATACATTTCACATGGCAGGTTCATAAACAGATTGTACTGTATCAAGAGAAATGGAGTCTGACTTGTAGCAGTTGTTGTGAAAGGGGTTGTAGCTGGCAAAGGCCAGGAGCACCCCAAAACCTGGCCCCAGAGAGAAGAAGATCTGAGCTGCAGCATCAATCCATACCTGTGAGAGAGAGGGGGAGAGAGAGAGGAGAGAGGGAGGGAGAGGAGAGAGGGAGAGAGAGGAAAGAGGGAGAGAGAAAGGGAGAGAAATAGGGAAAGAGAGAGGGAGAGTTAAAGGGAGGGGGAGAGAGAGTGAGGGGAGAGGTAGAGGAGGGGTGGGGGGAGAGAGGGGGAGAGAGAAGGAGAGAGAGGGAGAGAGATGGAGAGAGAGAGGGGGAGAGAGGGAGTGAGAGAGGGGGAAGAGGGAGAAGGAGAGAGAGAGAGAGAGAGAGCGGGGGAGAGAGAGAGGGGCGAGAAGGAGATGGGGAGGGAGAGAGAGAGGGCAAGATGGGGGGCGAGAGAAAAGGGAGAGGGGGAGGGAGAGAGGAAAGGGAGAGGGGGAGAGAGATGGACAGTTAAAGGGAGGGGAGAGAGTGAGGGGGAGAGAGAAAGAGAGCGGGAGAGAGGGGGAGAGGGAGAGAGGGGGGAGAAGAGGGGAGCGAGAGGGAGAGAGAGAAAAGGGAGATGGGGAGAGAGAGAGGGGGAGAGAGAGGAGGGGAGTGAGAGGAAGAGATAGGGCGAGAGAGGGGGGAGAGTGGGAGAAAGAAAGGGGAGAGGGGGAGAGAGAAAGGGGAGAGAGAGAGGGGGAGAGAGAGGGGGAGAGGGAGAGAGAGAGAGAGAGAGAGAGAGGGAGAGGGAGAGAGAAAGGGAGAGAAATAGGGAAAGAGAGAGGGAGAGTTAAAGGGAGGGGGAGAGAGAGAGTGAGGGAGAGGTAGAGGGGTGGGGGAGAGAGGGGAGAGAGAAGGAGAGAGAGAGGGAGAGAGAGGAGAGAGAGAGGGGAAGAGGGGAGAAGGAGAGAGAGCGGGGGAGAGAGAGTGAGGGGAGAGGTAGAGAGGGGTGGGGGGAGAGAGGGGAGAGAGAAGGAGAGAGAGAGGGAGAGAGATGGAGAGTTAAAGGGAGGGGGAGAGAGTGAGGGGGAGAGAGAAAGAGAGCGGGGAGAGAGGGGGAGAGGGCGAGAGGGGGGAGAGGGAGAGGGGTGAGAGGGGAGCGAGAGGGAGAGAGAGAGAAAAGGGAGATGGTGAGAGAGAGAGGGGGAGAGAGAGGAGGGAGTGAGAGGAAGAGATAGGGCGAGAGAGGGGGGAGAGTGGGAGAAAGAAAGGGAGAGGGGGAGAGAGAAAGGGGGAGAGAGAGAGGGGGGAGAGAGAGAGAGAGAGAGAGAGAGAGAGAGAGAGGAGAGAGGGGGAGGAGAGAGAGGGGGGGAGAGGGAGAGTGTGAGAGGCAAACTAGAGATTAGGAAGACATCAGGCAGAAAGATTCGGTGTCAGCATGTTGTATGATGACACAAGATTGGCTGGAAACCTACACCAATAGTTGGCTAACTCACTGTGGTGCTGAGTAGTTTCCCCAATCAGGTTTGAGGTAGAAGACCACGCCCCTCCAGGCCCCGGGCAGAGTGGCCCCACGAACAAGCAGCACCAGCAAGACAAGGTAGGGGAAGGTGGCTGTCACCCACACCACCTGAGAGAGAAGGGGGAGCGAGAGAGAGAGAGAGAGAGAAGGGTGGGGGGAGAGAGGGGGGGAGCGAGAGAGAGAGAGAGAGAAGGGTGGGGGAGAGAGAGGGGGAGCGAGAGAGAGAGAGAGAGAGAGAAGGGTGGGGGAGAGAGAGAGAGAGGGGGTGGGGGGAGAGAGAGAGAGAGGGTGGGGGGAGGGAGAGAGACAGGGGTGGGTGGGGGAGTGAGAGAGAGGGGGAGGGAGGGAGCGAGAGAGAGAGGGGGTGGGGGGAGAGAGGGGGGGAGAGAGAGAGAGAGAGAGAGAGAGAGAGAGAGAGAGGATGGGTGGGGGAGAGGGAAAGAGAGGGAAAGAGAGGGAAAGAGAGAGGTAGAGAGAGAGGGAAAGAGAGATGGGCACGTATGAATAAAAGACATCAGTGAGAAACAGATTTCACAGTATTTACCGACTATCATCTACTGTTTGTCCATCCCTCTGCTCACCTTGCCAGAGGTCTTGACTCCCTTCCAGATGCTGAAGTAGACGATGGTGAAGATGAACAGGAGGCAGAGAGCCAGCTGCCAACTCACACTGCCTAGCTGGTGCAGACCTGGAGACAGGTGTACCTGCAGTACCTGACGCCTATACGGAACAGAGAGGGATGAGCAAAATGGATGAAGAGAGGAGGGTAAAGAGAGAGGGGGATGAGGCGAGGAGAGGGATGAGAGGTTAAAGAGGGATCAGGGGAGAGGGATGAGGAGAGGGAGGGGTGAGAGAGAGGGATGGGGAGAAGGGGGTCCAATCAGGGAGAGGAGAGGAGATGGGAGATGGGGGAGGGGGAGATGGGGAGAGGGGGAAAGAAGGTTGAGAAGAGGGGATGGAGAGATGGGGAGAGGGAGATGGGGGGAGGGGGAGATGGGGAGAAAGAAGGTTGAGAAGAGGGGATGGAGAGATGGAGAGAGTGGAGATGGGGGAGGGGGAAAAGGTTAAGAAGAGGGGATGGAGAGATGGGGAGAGTGGAGATGGATGGAGGGGGAGATGGGGAGATGGGGAGAGGGGGAAAGAAGGTTGAGAAGAGGGATGGAGAGATGGGGAGAGGGGGAGATGGGGAGATGGGGGAAAGAAGGTTGAGAAGAGGGGATGGAGAGATGGGGAGAGGAGATGGGGGGAGGGGGAGATGGGGAGAAAGAAGGTTGAGAAGAGGGGATGGAGAGATGGAGAGAGTGGGAGATGGGGGAGGGGGAAAAGGTTAAGAAGAGGTGATGGAGAGATGGGGAGAGTGGGAGATGGGGGAGGGGGGAAAGAAGGTTGAGAAGAGGGGATGGAGAGATGGGGGGAGGGGGGGAAAGAAGGTTGAGAAGAGGGGATGTAGAGATGGGGAGAAGGAGATGGGGAGAGGGGAGAGGGGAGATGGGGAGAGGGGGGAAAGAAGGTTGAGAAGAGGGGATGTAGAGATGGGGAGAGGGGAGAGATGGGGGAGATGGGGAGAGGGGGGGAAAAAGGTTGAGAAGAGGGGATGTAGAGATGGGAGAGGAGGAGATGGGGAGATGGGGAGATGGGGAGATGGGGGAAAGAAGTTTGAGAAGAGGGGATGTAGAAATGGGAGATGGGAGATGGGGGGAGGGGGAGATGGGGAGAGGGGAGATGGGGGAGGGGGGAAGGTTGAGAAGAGGGGATGGAGAGATGGGAGAGAGGGAGATGGGGGGAGATGGGGAGAGGGGAGATGGGGAGAGGGAAAGAAGGTTGAGATGAGGGGATGGAGAGATGGAGAGAGTGGGAGATGGGGGAGGGGGAGAGGGGGAGGGGGAGAGGGGAAAGAAGGTTGAGAAGAGGGATGGAGAGATGGGGAGAGGGGAGATGGGGGGGGAGATGGGGAGAAAGAAGGTTGAGAAGAGGGGATGGAGAGATGGAGAAGTGGGAGATGGGGGAGGGGGGGAAAAGGTTAAGAAGAGGGATGGAGAGATGGGGAGAGTGGAGATGGGGGGGAGGGGAGATGGGGAGATGGGGAGAGGGGAAAGAAGGTTGAGAAGAGGGGATGGAGAGATGGGGAGAGATGGGGAGATGGGGGAAAGAAGGTTGAGAAGAGGGGATGGAGAGATGGGGAGAGGGGAGATGGGGGAGGGGGAGATGGGGAGAAAAGAAGGTTGAGAAGAGGGGATGGAGAGATGGAGAGAGTGGGAGATGGGGGAGGGGAAAAAGGTTAAGAAGAGGTGATGGAGAGATGGGGAGAGTGGGAGATGGGGAGAGGGGGAAGAAGGTTGAGAAGAGGGGGATGGAGAGATGGGGAGAGGGGGGAGATGGGGGGAGGGGGAAAGAAGGTTGAGAAGAGGGGATGTAGAGATGGGGAGAAGGGAGATGGGGAGAGGGGAGAGGGGAGATGGGAGAGGGGGAAAGAAGGTTGAGAAGAGGGGATGTAGAGATGGGGAGAGGGAGAGATGGGGAGATGGGGAGAGGGGGAAAAGAAGGTTGAGAAGAGGGGATGTAGAGATGGGGAGAGGAGGAGATGGGGAGATGGGGAGAGTGGGAGAGGGGAGATGGGAAGATGGGGAAAGAAGGTTGAGAAGAGGGATGTAGAAATGGGGAGATGGGAGATGGGGGAGGGAGATGGGGAGAGGGAGATGGGGGGAGGGGGGAAAGAAGGTTGAGAAGAGGGGATGGAGAGATGGGGAGAGGGAGATGGGGGAGGGGGAGATGGGGGAGAGGAGATGGGGAGAGGGGGAAAGAAGGTTGAGATGAGGGGATGGAGAGATGGAGAGAGTGGGAGATGGGGGAGGGGAGAGGGGAGAGGGGAAAGAAGGTTGAGAAGAGGGGATGGAGAGATGGGAGAGTGGGAGATGGGGGAGGGGGAAAGAAGGTTGAGAAGAGGGGATGGAGAGATGGGGAGAGGGGGGAGATGGGGGAGGGGGAAAGAAGGTTGAGAAGAGGGGATGTAGAGATGGGGAGAAGGGAGATGGGGAGAGGGAGATGGGGAGAGGGGGAAAGAAGGTTGAGAAGAGGGGATGTAGAGATGGGGAGAGATGGGGAGAGATGGGGAGATGGGGGAGAGGGGGGAAAGAAGGTTGAGAAGAGGGGATGTAGAGATGGGGAGAGGGAGGGAGATGGGGAGATGGGGGAGATGGGGGAAAGAAGGTTGAGAAGAGGGGATGGAGAGATGGGGAGAGTGGGAGATGGGGAGAGTGGGAGAGGGGGAGATGGGGAGAGGGGGAGAGGGGGAGAGGGGAGATGGGGAGAGGGGGAGATGGGGAGAGAGGGAAAGAAGGTTGAGAAGAGGGGATGGAGAGATGGGGAGAGTGGGAGATGGGGAGAGGGGAGAGGGGGAGATGGGGAGAGGGAGAGGGGGAGAGGTGGAGATGGGGAGAGGGGAGATGGGGAGAGGGGAGAGGGAGATGGGGAGAGGGGGATGGGGAGAGGGGGAGAGGAGATGGGGAGAGGGGAGATGGAGAGATGGGGAGATGAGGGAAAGAAGGTTGAGAAGAGGGGGATGAGACAGAATAACAGAGAAAGGAGCCATTTACATGGAAATGATCAAGAGAGAAAAGGAAAAGCACTCGTTCATCTGAGGTTGGCAGGCTGCTCGTAGCAGGTACGTACAGTATGAGCATCATTTGATGGCATTCTGAAAGCGTATTTAGCTTCGGTACGCTAAATAAACACACTGTGCAAGTTTTTATTTGATTTCCAGGGTCATAAAGGAAGGACGTGAAGGGAGTAGGCAAGAGATGGAGTAGGCAAGAGATGGAGTAGGCAAGAGATGGAGTAGGCAAGAGATGGAGAAGGGAGTAGGCAAGAGATGGAGTAGGCAAGAGATGGAGAAGGGAGTACGCAAGAGATGGAGAAGGGAGTAGGCAAGAGATGGAGTAGGCAAGAGATGGAGAAGGGAGTACGCAAGAGATGGAGTAGGCAAGAGATGGAGAAGGGAGTAGGCAAGAGATGGAGTAGGCAAGAGACGGAGAAGGGAGTAGGCAAGAGATGGAGTAGGCAAGAGATGGAGAAGGGAGTAGGCAAGAGATGGAGTAGGCAAGAGATGGAGAAGGGAGTAGGCAAGAGATGGAGAAGGCAAGAGATGGAGAAGGGAGTAGGCAAGAGATGGAGAAGGGAGTAGGCAAGAGATGGAGAAGGGAGTAGGCAAGAGATGGAGAAGGCAAGAGATGGAGAAGGGAGTAGGCAAGAGATGGAGAAGGCAAGAGATGGAGAAGGGAGTAGGCAAGAGATGGATCAAATGAAAACGACAAGGCTACAAACTGAACAAACATATTGTAGATGCGTGATGCTGATCCAACTGACGTGCCTTGTTTAAATAAAGGTTAAATTAACTAAATAAAACAACTGAAGAAGGGTATAAGTTAACTTGGCTAAAAGAACTCTCGGCCTCTCTCAAAAAGGCTGTGGAACAAGTCACACACACACACACACACAGAGGGGTTTTGACATACAATTATTTCAACTTACATGTTGGACAGGAGCTATAGGAGGACGGGCTCACTGTAATGGCTGGAATGGAACGGTATCAAACACATTAAACATATGGAAACCACATTTGACTCTGTTCCATTCCAATGAGCCCATCCTCCTATAGCTCCTCCCACCAGCCTCCATTCTTCCTGCTAGGCCACCATGTCTCTGTCAATGACTGATTTCAACTGTGCTGTATCAGCTCTGTTAAAAGTAGAGATTAAGTCGGGAGTCCCATAGGGCGGCGCACAATTGGCCCAGCGGCGTCCGGGTTATTCGCTCATCGCGCTCTAGCGACTCCTTGTGGCGGGCCTGGCGCCTGCAGGCTGACCTCAGTCATCAGTTGAACGGTGTTTCCTCCGACACATTGGTGCAGCTGGCTTCCGGGTTAAGCGGGCAGGTGTTAAGAAGTGCGGTTTGGCGCCACGTCCTTATCTCCCTCCACTTGTCCAACTTCCCTACCTGCCTTTCATCCACCCATCCAGTCACTCTGCCCATCTCGACTCCCTCTTCTCTATCGAGCCCATCATGCCGTCTACCCCTCTCTCCTTCGCTGTCGCTGGCATCTCTGTGCTCGTCCCTCCGCCCTGCCTTTTGCACTTACATGGTCTTGACTTACGTATAGAACTCCTCGGCGGGCGAGGTGGATGTGTTGGTCCAGGTGACATTGCTGTCGGTGGACAGGTAGCGGAGACAGTTGACCGTGTTCCAGGGGTTGGAGCACGTGGTCCAGGGCAGGGTGGGCCGGAACGACGCCAGCAGGTAGTACAGGGCCCACGCCATGATGGTGTTGTAGTAGAACGCAATGTACAGCGCTATGATGCAGATGGCGAAGCCCACACCTACAGGGAGGGAGGGAGGGAGGGAGGGAGAGAGAGAGAGAGAGAGAGAGAGAGAGAGAGAGAGAGAGAGAGAGAGAGAGAGAGAGAGAGAGAGAGAGAGAGAGAGAATTAACGACTGTACAGGTATAATGCATTACAATGCAGTTATTATAATGCATCGTCAGACTTGTCATGAACCTGTACAGCCCGTTTATAATGTCCTATAATCACCATCTAGATGGTGAAGATAATAACTGGCGGATGGAGAGGAGAGAGTTTGTGATGGAGAGGAGAAAGTTTGTGATGGAGAGGAGAGAGTTTGTGATGGAGAGGAGAAAATTTGTGATGGAGAGGAGAAAGTTTGTGATGGAGAGGAGAGAGTTTGTGATGAGAGGAGAAAGTTTGTGATGGAGAGGAGAGCGTTTGTGATGGAGAGGAGAGAGTTTGTGACGGAGAGGAGAGAGTTTGTGATGGAGAGGAGAGAGTTTGTGACGGAGAGAGGAGAGTTTGTGATGGAGAGAGGAGAGAGTTTGTGATGGAGAGGACAGAGTTTGTGATGGAGAGGAGAACGTTTGTGATGGAGAGGAGAGAGTTTGTGACGGAGAGAGGAGAGAGTTTGTGACGGAGAGGAGAGAGTTTGTGATGGAGAGGAGAGAGTTTGACGGAGAGGAGAGAGTTTGTGACGGAGAGGAGAGAGTTTGTGATGGAGAGAGGAGAGAGTTTGTGATGGAGAGGACAGAGTTTGTGATGGAGAGGAGAGAGTTTGTGACGGAGAGAGGAGAGAGTTTGTGACGGAGAGAGGAGAGTTTGTTTTTACGTTAGGATTAACACAGGTATGAATAAGAGGAGGCAGAGAGTAGGGTAGAGAGAGCGACGAGGCAAGTGGTGGACCCCGGCATTGGACTGATTACACTACCACTATGACCAGACTCCGACCAGATGAGAAGAAAGATTGAGATGAAGGTGTGTTCTGTGTTGTGGCGCTGGTCGATGTTCACTTGCTCTGTCTATTTCAAGCTAACTCAAGTTCAACTCAAGTCGGAGATGACATTTGGAAACAACAGAGATTTACATAACATCACGTTTCTTAGCATGCTGGCATTTCTGTGGGAAATGTGACAATTTCCATTACAGAGAGCTGGACATCATCACAACAAGGGGATGCAGAGACTTTCATGAGGAACGTGCTGAAGGGGTCGGAGAGTTCATATTATCTGTCTCTCTGGATATGCCACTCCATTCCTCTCCTGACTCCTCTCCTCCCCCGACTTCTCTCCTCCCCCGACTTCTCTCCTCCCCCTACTTCTCTCCTCCCCCAACTTCTCTCTTGACTTCTCTCCTCCCTGACTTCTCTCCTCCCCCTACTTCTCTCCTCCCCCAACTTCTCTCTTGACTTCTCTCCTCCCCGCCTCCTCTCCTCATCCGACTCCTCTCCTCCCCCAACTTCTCTCTTGACTCCTCTCCTCCCCGGACTCCTCTCCTCCCCCGGACTTCTCTCGACTCCTCTCATCCCCCAACTTCTCTCTTGACTCCTCTCCTCCCGGACTCCTTTCGTCCCCGGATTTCTCTTGACTCCTCTCCTCCCCAGACTCCTCCCGACTCCACTCCACTCTTCTCCTCACCCCCGACTCCACTCCTCTCCTCCCCCGACTCCACTCCTCTCCTCCCCGACTCTACTCCTCTCCTCCCCAGACTCCTCTCCTCCCCAGACTCCTCTCCTCCCCGACTCCACTCCTCTCCTCCCCCGACTCCACTCCTCTCCTCCCCGACTCGACTCTTCTCTCCTCCCCGACTCCTCTCCTCCCCGACTCCTCTCCTCCCTGGACTCCTCTCCTCCCCGGACTTCTCTCGACTCCTCTCCTCCCGACTCCACTCCTCTCCTCCCCCGACTCCTCTCCTCCCGACTCCTCTCCTCCCGGACTTCTCTCGACCCCTCTCCTCCCCCAACTTCTCTCCTCCCGACTCCTCTCTCCCTCCCGGACTTCTCTCTTGACTCCTCTCCTCCCCGGACTCCTCTTGACTCATCTCCTCCCCCGATTTCTCTCTTGACTCCTTTCCTCCCCCGACTTCTCTCTTGACTTCTCTCCTCCCCGACTCCTCTCCTCCTCCAACTTCTCTCTTGACTCCTCTCCTCCCCCGACTTCTCTCCTGACTTCTCTCCTCCCGACTTCTCTCTTGACTTCTCTCCTCCCGACTCCTCTCCACCCCCAACTTCTCTCTTGACTTCTCTCCTCCCGACTCCTCTCCTCCCCCAACTTCTCTCTTGACTCCTCTCCTCCCCCAACTTCTCTCTTGACTTCTCTCATCCCCGACTTCTCTCCTCCCGACTCCTCTCCTCCTCCAACTTCTCTCTCGACTCCTCTCCTCCCCCGACTCCTCTCTCTCCCGACTCCTCTCCTCCCCAGACTTCTCTCGACTCCTCTCCTCCCCGACTCCACTCCTCTCCTCCCCCGACTCCTCTCCTCCCCGACTCCTCTCCTCCCCCGACTTCTCTACTCCCCTCCCGGTTTCTCTCGACTCCTCTCCTCCCCCCCGACTCCTCTCCTCCCGACTCCTCTCCTCCGCGACTCCTCTCCTCCCCAACTTCTTTCTTGACTTCTCTCCTCCCGACTCCTCTCCTCCCCCAACTTCTCTCTTGACTCCTCTCCTCCCCCGACTTCTCTCCTGACTCCTCTCCTCCACCGACTTCTCTCCTGACTTCTCTCCTCCCAGACTCCCCTACTCCTCTCCTCCCGACTCCACTCCTCTCCTCCCCCGACTCCACTCCTCCACGACTTCTCTCCTCCCGGACTTCTCTCGACTCCTCTCCTCCCGCACTTCTCTCTTGACTCCTTTCCTCCCGGACTCCTCTCCTCCCGGACTTCTCTCCACTCCTCTCCTCCCCCGACTCCTCTCCTCCCCGGACTTCTCTCTTGACTCCTCTCCTCCCCGGACTCCTCTCCTCCCCGGACTTCTCTCGACTCCTCTCATTCCCCAACTTCTCTCTTGACTCCTCTCCTCCCGGACTCCTTTCGTCCCCGGATTTCTCTCTTGACTCCTCTCCTCCCCAGACTCCTCCCCGACTCCACTCCTCCCCGACTCCCTCCTCTCCTCCCCGACTCCACTCCACTCTTCTCCTCACCCCGACTCCACTCCTCTCCGGTCTCCACTCCTCTCCTCCCCCGACTCCTCCTCTCCTCCCCGACTCCTCTCCTCTCCTCCCCCCGACTCTACTCCTCTCCTCCCCAGACTCCTCTCCTCCCCAGACTCCTCTCCTCCCGACTCCCGACTCCTCTCCTCCCCTGACTCCACCTCTCCTCCCCCGACTCGACTCCTCTCCTCCCCCAACTCCTCTCCTCCCGGACTTCTCTCGACTCCTCTCCTCTCCTCCCCCGACTCCACTCCTCTCCTCCCCCCGACTCCTCTCCTCCCGACTCCTCTCCTCCCCGGACTTCTCTCGACCCCTCTCCTCCCCCAACTTCTCTCCTCCCGACTCCTCTCCTCCCCGGACTTCTCTCTTGACTCCTCTCCTCCCGGACTCCTCTTGACTCATCTCCTACCCCGATTTCTCTCTTGACTCCTTTCCTCCCCCGACTTCTCTCTTGACTTCTCTCCTCCCCGACTCCTCTCCTCCTCCAACTTCTCTCTGATTCCTCTCCTCCCCGACTTCTCTCCTGACTTCTCTCCTCCCGACTTCTCTCTTGACTTCTCTCCTCCCCGACTCCTCTCCACCCCCAACTTCTCTCTTGACTTCTCTCCTCCCGACTCCTCTCCTCCCCCAACTTCTCTCTTGACTTCTCTCATCCCCGACTTCTCTCCTCCCCCGACTCCTCTCCTCCTCCAACTTCTCTCTCGACTCCTCTCCTCCCCCGACTCCTCTCCTCCCCGACTCCTCTCCTCCTGGACTCCTCTCCTCCCCGGACTTCTCTCGACTCCTCTCCTCCCCCCGACTCCACTCCTCTCCTCCCCGACTCCTCTCCTCCCGACTCCTCTGCTCCCGGACTTCTCTCGACCCCTCTCCTCCCCCAACTTCTCTCCTCCCCCGACTCCTCTCCTCCCCGACTTCTCTCTTGACTTCTCTCCTCCCGACTCCTCTCCTCCTCCAACTTCTCTCTTGATTCCTCTCCTCCTCCGACTTCTCTCCTGACTTCTCTCCTCCCCCAACTTCTCTCTTGACTTCTCTCCTCCCTGACTCCTCTCCACCCCCAACTTCTCTCTTGACTTCTCTCCTCCCGACTCCTCTCCTCCTCCAACTTCTCTCTTGACTCCTCTCCTCCCCGACTTCTCTCTGACTTCTCTCCTCCCCGACTTCTCTCTTGACTTCTCTCCTCCCCGACTCCTCTCCTCCCCCAACTTCTCTCTTGACTCCTCTCCTCCCCCAACTTCTCTCTTGACTCCTCTCCTCCCGGACTTCTCTTGACTCATCTCCTACCCCCAATTTCTCTCTTGACTCCTTTCCTCCCCGACTTCTCTCTTGACTTCTCTCCTCCCCGACTCCTCTCCTCCTCCAACTTCTCTCTTGACTCCTCTCCTCCCCGACTTCTCTCCTGACTTCTCTCCTCCCCCACTTCTCTCTTGACTTCTCTCCTCCCCCGACTCCTCTCCACCCCCAACTTCTCTCTTGACTTCTCTCCTCCCGACTCCTCTCCTCCCCCAACTCCTCTCTTGACTTCTCTCATCCCGACTTCTCTCCTCCCGACTCCTCTCCTCCTCCAACTTCTCTCTCGACTCCTCTCCTCCCCCGACTCCTCTCCTCCCCGACTCCTCTCCTCCCCTGGACTCCTCTCCTCCCAACTTCTCTCGACTCCTCTCCTCCCCCAACTCCTCCTCTCCTCCCCGACTCCTCTCCTCCCGACTCCTCTGCTCCCGGACTTCTCTCGACCCCTCTCCTCCCCCAACTTCTCTCCTCCCCGACTCCTCTCCTCCCCCCGACTTCTCTCTTGACTTCTCTCCTCCCGACTCCTCTCCTCCTCCAACTTCTCTCTTGATTCCTCTCCTCCTCCGACTTCTCTCCCTGACTTCTCTCCTCCCGACTTCTCTCTTGACTTCTCTCCTCCCTGACTCCTCTCCACCCCCAACTTCTCTCTTGACTTCTCTCCTCCCGACTCCTCTCCTCCTCCAACTTCTCTCTTGACTCCTCTCCTCCCCGACTTCTCTCTGACTTCTCTCCTCCCCGACTTCTCTCTTGACTTCTCTCCTCCCCCGACTCCTCTCCTCCCCCAACTTCTCTCTTGACTCCTCTCCTCCCCCAACTTCTCTCTTGACTCCTCTCCTCCCCCGGACTTCTCTTGACTCATCTCCTACCCCGATTTCTCTCTTGACTCCTTTCCTCCCCGACTTCTCTCTTGACTTCTCTCCTCCCGACTCCTCTCCTCCTCCAACTTCTCTCTTGACTCCTCTCCTCCCCGACTTCTCTCCTGACTTCTCTCCTCCCGACTTCTCTCTTGACTTCTCTCCTCCCGACTCCTCTCCACCCCCAACTTCTCTCTTGACTTCTCTCCTCCCGACTCCTCTCCTCCCCCAACTTCTCTCTTGACTCCTATCCTCCCCCAACTTCTCTCCTGACTCCTCTCCTCCCCAGACTTCTCTCCTGACTTCTCTCCTCCCGACTCCTCTCCTCCCCCCAACTTCTCTCTTGACTCCTCTCCTCCCCCTCTTCTCTCCTGACTCCTCTCCTTCCCCGACTTCTCCCCCGACTTCTCCACGACTCCTCTCCTCCCGGACTCCTCTCCTCCCTGACACCACTCCTCCCGACTCCACTCCTCTCCCCCCAACTCCACTCCACTCTTCTCCTCCCCGACTCCACTCCTCTCCTCCCGACTCCTCTCCTCCCCGCCTTCTTTCTTGACTTCTCTCCTCCCGACTCCTCTCCTCCCCCAACTTCTCTCTTGACTCCTCTCCTCCCCCGACTTCTCTCCTGACTCCTCTCCTCCACCGACTTCTCTCTGACTTCTCTCCTCCCAGACTCCCCTACTCCTCTCCTCCCGACTCCTCCTCTCCTCCCCGACTCCACTCCTCCACGACTTCTCTCCTCCCGGACTTCTCTCGACTCCTCTCCTCCCGCAACTTCTCTCTTGACTCCTTTCCTCCCCGGACTCCTCTCCTCCCCGGACTTCTCTCGACTCCTCTCCTCCCCGACTCCTCTCCTCCCCGGACTTCTCTCTTGACTCCTCTCCTCCCCGGACTCCTCTCCTCCCCGGACTTCTCTCGACTCCTCTCATTCCCCAACTTCTCTCTTGACTCCTCTCCTCCCCGGACTCCTTTCGTCCCCGGATTTCTCTCTTGACTCCTCTCCTCCCCAGACTCCTCCCCCCCGACTCCACTTCTCCCCGACTCCCTCCTCTCCTCCCGACTCCTCTCCTCTTCTCCTCCCCGACTCCACTCCTCTCCGGTCTCCACTCCTCTCCTCCCCCGACTCCACTCCTCTCCTCCCCGACTCCTCTCCTCTCCTCCCCCGACTCTCCCTCTCCTCCCAGACTCCTCTCCTCCCCAGACTCCTCTCCTCCCCGACTCCTCCTCTCCTCCCCGACTCCTCCTCTCCTCCCCCGACTCGACGCCTCTCCTCCCCCAACTCCTCTCCTCCCCGGACTTCTCTCGACTCCTCTCCTCTCCTCCCCGACTCCACTCCTCTCCTCCCCGACTCCTCTCCTCCCGACTCCTCTCCTCCCGGACTTCTCTCGACCCCCTCTCCTCCCCCAACTTCTCTCCTCCCGACTCCTCTCCTCCCGGACTTCTCTCTTGACTCCTCTCCTCCCGGACTCCTCTTGACTCATCTCCTCCCGATTTCTCTCTTGACTCCTTTCCTCCCCGACTTCTCTCTTGACTTCTCTCCTCCCGACTCCTCTCCTCCTCCAACTTCTCTCTTGATTCCTCTCCTCCCCCGACTTCTCTCCTGACTTCTCTCCTCCCGACTTCTCTCTTGACTTCTCTCCTCCCCGACTCCTCTCCACCCCCAACTTCTCTCTTGACTTCTCTCCTCCCCGACTCCTCTCCTCCCCCAACTTCTCTCTTGACTCCTCTCCTCCCCCGACTCCTCTCCTCCCCGACTCCTCTCCTCCCTGGACTCCTCTCCTCCCGGACTTCTCTCGACTCCTCTCCTCCCCCGACTCCACTCCTCTCCTCCCCGACTCCTCTCCTCCCGACTCCTCTGCTCCCGGATTTCTCTCGACCCCTCTCCTCCCCCAACTTCTCTCCTCCCCGACTCCTCTCCTCCCCGACTTCTCTCTTGACTTCTCTCCTCCCCGACTCCTCTCCTCCTCCAACTTCTCTCTTGATTCCTCTCCTCCTCCGACTTCTCTCCTGACTTCTCTCCTCCCCGACTTCTCTCTTGACTTCTCTCCTCCCTGACTCCTCTCCACCCCCAACTTCTCTCTTGACTTCTCTCCTCCCGACTCCTCTCCTCCTCCAACTTCTCTCTTGACTCCTCTCCTCCCCCGACTTCTCTCCTGACTTCTCTCCTCCCCCGACTTCTCTCTTGACTTCTCTCCTCCCCCGACTCCTCTCCTCCCCAACTTCTCTCTTGACTCCTCTCCTCCCCCAACTTCTCTCTTGACTCCTCTCCTCCCGGACTTCTCTTGACTCATCTCCTACCCCGATTTCTCTCTTGACTCCTTTCCTCCCCGACTTCTCTCTTGACTTCTCTCCTCCCGACTCCTCTCCTCCTCCAACTTCTCTCTTGACTCCTCTCCTCCCCGACTTCTCTCCTGACTTCTCTCCTCCCCGACTTCTCTCTTGACTTCTCTCCTCCCCGACTCCTCTCCACCCCCAACTTCTCTCTTGACTTCTCTCCTCCCCGACTCCTCTCCTCCCCCAACTTCTCTCTTGACTCCTCTCCTCCCCCAACTTCTCTCCTGACTCCTCTCCTCCACCGACTTCTCTCCTGACTTCTCTCCTCCCCGACTCCTCTCCTCCCCCAACTTCTCTCTTGACTCCTCTCCTCCCCCGTCTTCTCTCCTGACTCCTCTCCTTCCCCGACTTCTCCCCGACTTCTCCCGCGACTCCTCTCCTCCCCGGACTCCTCTCCTCCCTGACACCACTCCTCCCCCCACTCCACTCCTCTCCCCCAACTCCACCCACTCTTCTCCTCCCCCGACTCCTCCTCTCCTCCTCCCCGACTCCTCCCCGACTTCTCTCCTCCCCCGACTCCCCTCCTCTCCTCCCCCGACTCCTCTCCTCCCTGACTTCTCTCCTCCCCGTACTTCTCTCGACTCCTCTCCTCCCCCGACTTCTCTCTTGACTCCTTTCCTCTCCAGACTTCTCTCCTCCCGGACTTCTCTCGACTCCTCTCCTCCCCCAACTTCTCTCCTCACCGTACTTCTCTCTTGACTCCTCTCCTCCCGGACTCCTCTCCTCCCGGACTTCTCTCGACTCCTCTCCTCCCGACTTCTCTCTTGACTTCTCTCGTCCCCGACTCCTCTCCTCCCCCAACTTCTCTCTTGACTCCTCTCCTCCCCCAACTTCTCTCCTGACTCCTCTCCTCCACCGACTTCTCTCCTGACTTCTCTCCTCCCGACTCCTCTCCTCCCCCAACTTCTCTCTTGACTCCTCTCCTCCCCGTCTTCTCTCCTGACTCCTCTCCTTCCCGACTTCTTCCCGACTTCTCCCATGACTCCTCTCCTCCCGGACTTCTCTCTTGACTCCTCGCCTCCCCGACTCCTCTCCTCCCTGACACCAATCCTCCCGACTCCACTCCTCTCCCCCCAACTCCTCCATTCTTCTCCTCCCCCGACTCCACTCCTCTCCGGACTCCACTCCTCTCCTCCCCCTACTCCTCTCCTCCCCGACTCCACTCCTCCCCCGACTCTACACCTCCCCGACTTCTCTCTTGACTTCTCTCCTCCCGACTCCTCTCCTCCTCCAACTTCTCTCTTGATTCCTCTCCTCCTCCGACTTCTCTCCTGACTTCTCTCCTCCCCGACTTCTCTCTTGACTTCTCTCCTCCCTGACTCCTCTCCACCCCCAACTTCTCTCTTGACTTCTCTCCTCCCCCGACTCCTCTCCTCCTCCAACTTCTCTCTTGACTCCTCTCCTCCCCGACTTCTCTCCTGACTTCTCTCCTCCCGACTTCTCTCTTGACTTCTCTCCTCCCCGACTCCTCTCCTCCCCCAACTTCTCTCTTGACTCCTCTCCTCCCCCAACTTCTCTCTTGACTCCTCTCCTCCCGGACTTCTCTTGACTCATCTCCTACCCCGATTTCTCTCTTGACTCCTTCCCTCCCCCGACTTCTCTCTTGACTTCTCTCCTCCCGACTCCTCTCCTCCTCCAACTTCTCTCTTGACTCCTCTCCTCCCGACTTCTCTCCTGACTTCTCTCCTCCCGACTTCTCTCTTGACTTCTCTCCTCCCCGACTCCTCTCCACCCCCAACTTCTCTCTTGACTTCTCTCCTCCCGACTCCTCTCCTCCCCCAACTTCTCTCTTGACTCCTCTCCTCCCCCAACTTCTCTCCTGACTCCTCTCCTCCACCGACTTCTCTCCTGACTTCTCTCCTCCCGACTCCTCTCCTCCCCCAACTTCTCTCTTGACTCCTCTCCTCCCCGTCTTCTCTCCTGACTCCTCTCCTTCCCCGACTTCTCCCCGACTTCTCCCGCGACTCCTCTCCTCCCGGACTCCTCTCCTCCCTGACACCACTCCTCCCCGACTCCACTCCTCTCCCCCAACTCCACTCCACTCTTCTCCTCCCCCGACTCCACTCCTCTCCTCCCCCGACTCCTCCCCGACTTCTTTCCTCCCCCGACTCCCCTCCTCTCCTCCCCCGACTCCTCTCCTCCCTGACTTCTCTCCTCCCCGTACTTCTCTCGACTCCTCTCCTCCCCCGACTTCTCTCTTGACTCCTTTCCTCTCCGGACTTCTCTCCTCCCGGACTTCTCTCGACTCCTCTCCTCCCCCAACTTCTCTCCTCACCGTACTTCTCTCTTGACTCCTCTCCTCCCGGACTCCTCTCCTCCCGGACTTCTCTCGACTCCTCTCCTCCCCGACTTCTCTCTTGACTTCTCTCCTCCCGACTCCTCTCCTCCCCCAACTTCTCTCTTGACTCCTCTCCTCCCCCAACTTCTCTCCTGACTCCTCTCCTCCACCGACTTCTCTCCTGACTTCTCTCCTCCCGACTCCTCTCCTCCCCCAACTTCTCTCTTGACTCCTCTCCTCCCCGTCTTCTCTCTGACTCCTCTCCTTCCCCGACTTCTTCCCGACTTCTCCCGCGACTCCTCTCCTCCCCGGACTTCTCTCTTGACTCCTCTCCTCCCCCCGACTCCTCTCCTCCCTGACACCAATCCTCCCGACTCCACTCCTCTCCCCCAACTCCCTCCACTCTTCGCCTCCCCCGACTCCACTCCTCTCCGGACTCCACTCCTCTCCTCCCCCTACTCCTCTCCTCCCCGACTCCACTCCTCCCCGACTCTACACCTCCCCCGACTCCACTCCTCCCCTGACTCCACTCCTCTCCTCCCCCGACTCCTCCTCTCCTCCCCCGACTCCCTCCTCTCCTCCCCCGACTCCTCCCGACTTCTCACCTCCACCGACTCCCCTCCTCTCCTCCCCGACTCCTCTCCTCCCAGTACTTCTCTCGACTCCTCTCCTCCCCGACTTCTCTCTTGACTCCTTTCCTCTCCGGACTTCTCTCCTCCCCGGACTTCTCTCGACTCCTCTCCTCCCCCAACTTCTCTCCTCACCGTACTTCTCTCTTGACTCCTCTCCTCCCCGGACTCCTCTCCTCCCCGGACTTCTCTCGACTCCTCCTCCCCCGACTCCACTCCTCTCCTCCCCCAATTCCACTCCTCTCCTCCCCCGACTCCTCTCCTCCCCCAACTTCTCTCTTGACTCCTCTCCTCTCTTGACTCCTCTCCTCCCCGGACTCCTGTCCTCCCGGACTTCTCTCGACTCCTCTCCTCCCCTGACACCTCTCCTCCCCGACTCCTCTCCTCCCCCAACTACTCTCTTGACTCCTCCCTCCCCCAACTTCTCTCTTGTCTCCTCTCCTCCCCCGACTCCTCTCCTCTCTTGACTCCTCTCCTCCCGGACTCCTCTCCTCCCCTGACTCCTCTCCTCCCCCGACTCCACTCCGCCCGAGTCCACTCCTCCCGACTCAACTCCTCCCGACTCCACTCAACTCCTCTCCAGACTCCACTCCTCTCCTCCCCCCCTGACTCCTCTCCCCCGACTCCCTCCTCTCCTCCCCCGACTCCTCTCCTCCCCTGACTCCTCCTCTCCTCCCGACTTGACTCCTCCTCCCCGACTCCACTCCTCTCTGACTCCACTCCTCTCCTACCCGACTCCACTCCTCCCGAATCCTCCTCCCCTGACTCCTCCTCTCTCCCCCCGACTCCACTCCTCTTCTGACTCCTCCCTCTTGACTCCTCTCCCCTCCTGACTCCTCTCTTCAATCCTCTCCAGACTCCTCTCCTCCCCGACTCCACTCGTCTCCTCCCCGACTCCACTCCTCGCCTCCTCCGACTCCACTCCTCTCCCGACTCCTCCTCTCCCTGACTCCTACCCTCTCGACTCTTCTCCCCTCCTGACTCCTCTCCTCCCCGACTCCACTCCTCTCCTGACTCCTCCCCTCTCAACTCCTCTCCCTTCCTGACGCCTCTCCACTCCCCCTCCCCCCCCGATCCCTCTCCTCCCAGACTCCTCCTCTCCTACCTGACTCCACTCCTCTCCTACCCGACTCAACTCCTCTCCCGACTCCACTCTTCTCCTCCCCGACTCCTCTCCTCTCCTGACTCCTCCCCTCTCGACCCCTCTCCCCTCCTGACTCCTCTCCTCTCCCCTCCTGACTCCTCTCCCCTCCTGACGCCTCTCCTCCCCTCCCCCTCCCGATGCCTCTCCTCCCCGACTCCACTCCTCTCCTACCTGACTCCTCCTCTCCTACCCGACTCAACCCCTCTCCCGACTCCTCTCCCTCTCCTCCCCGACTCCTCCTCTCCTCCCCCGACTCCTCTCCTCCACGACTTCTCTCCTCCCGGACTTCTCTCGACTCCTCTCCTCCCGCAACTTCTCTCTTGACTCCTTTCCTCCCGGACTCCTCCCGGACTTCTCTCGACTCCTCTCCTCCGCGACTCCTCTCCTCCCCGGACTTCTCTCTTGACTCCTCTCCTCCCCGGACACCTTTCGTCCCCGGATTTCTCTCTTGACTCCTTTCCTCCCGGACTCCTCCCGACTCCACTCCTCCCCCGACTCCCTCCTCTCCTCCCGACTCCACTCCACTCTTCTCCTCACCCCGACTCCACTCCTCTCCCGGTCTCCTCCTCTCCTCCCCCGACTCCACTCCTCTCCTCCCCGACTATACTCCTCTACTCCCCCGACTCCTCTCCTCTCCTCCCCAGACTCCTCTCCTCCCCAGACTCCTCTCCTCCCCGACTCCACTCCTCTCCTCCCCCGACTCGACTCCTCTCCTCCCCCGACTCCTCTCCTCCCCGACTCCTCTCCTCCCTGGACTCCTCTCTCCTCCCGGACTTCTCTCGACTCCTCTCCTCCCCGACTCCACTCCTCCCCACCCCCGACTCCACTCCTCTCCTCCCCCGAGTCCTCTCCTCCCGACTCCTCTCCTCCCGGACTTCTCTCGACCCCTCTCCTCCCCCAACTTCTCTCCTCCCCGACTCCTCTCCTCCCGGACTTCTCTCTTGACTCCTCTCCTCCCGGACTCCTCTTGACTCATCTCCTCCCCGATTTCTCTCTTGACTCCTCTCCTCCCCTGACACCTCTCCTCCCCCGACTCCTCTCCTCCCCCAACTACTCTCTTGACTCCTCCCCTCCCCCAACTTCTCTCTTGTCTCCTCTCCTCCCCCGACTCCTCTCCTCTCTTGACTCCTCTCCTCCCGGACTCCTCTCCTCCCCTGACTCCTCTCCTCCCCCGACTCCACTCCGCCCGAGTCCACTCCCCCGACTCAACTCCTCCCGACTCCACTCAACTCCTCTCCAGACTCCACTCCTCTCCTCCCCTCCCTGACTCCTCTCCCCCGACTCCACTCCTCTCCTCCCCCGACTCCTCTCCTCCCCTGACTCCACTCCTCTCCTCCCGACTTGACTCCACTCCTCCCCCGACTCCACTCCTCTCTGACTCCACTCCTCTCCTACCCGACTCCACTCCTCCCCGAATCCTCCTCCCCTGACTCCACTCCTCTCCTCCCCCGACTCCACTCCTCTTCTGACTCCTCCCCTCTGACTCCTCTCCCCTCCTGACTCCTCTCTTCAATCCTCTCCAGACTCCTCTCCTCCCGACTCCACTCGTCTCCTCCCCGACTCCACTCCTCGCCTCCTCCGACTCCTCCTCTCCCGACTCCACTCCTCTCCTGACTCCTACCCTCTCCTCGACTCTTCTCCCCTCCTGACTCCTCTCCTCCCCCGACTCCACTCCTCTCCTGACTCCTCCCTCTCAACTCCTCTCCCTTCCTGACGCCTCTCCACTCCCCTCCCCCTCCCGATCCCTCTCCTCCCAGACTCCACTCCTCTCCTACCTGACTCCACTCCTCTCCTACCCGACTCAACTCCTCTCCCGACTCCACTCTTCTCCTCCCCCGACTCCTCTCCTCTCCTGACTCCTCCCCTCTCGACCCCTCTCCCCTCCTGACTCCTCTCCTCTCCCCTCCTGACTCCTCTCCCCCTCCTGACGCCTCTCCACTCCCCTCCCCCTCCCGATGCCTCTCCTCCCGACTCCACTCCT
Organism: Oncorhynchus nerka; assembly: GCF_034236695.1. Taxonomy (NCBI): domain Eukaryota; kingdom Metazoa; phylum Chordata; class Actinopteri; order Salmoniformes; family Salmonidae; genus Oncorhynchus; species Oncorhynchus nerka. Next base: position 46,614,998 of record NC_088406.1, read on the forward strand.
CTCCTACCTGACTCCACTCCTCTCCTACCCGACTCAACCCCTCTCCCGACTCCACTCCTCTCCTCCCCCCGACTCCCTCCTCTCCTCCCCTTTACTCCTCTCCTCCCGACTTCTCTCCTCCCGGACTTCTCTCGACTCCTCTCCTCCCGCAACTTCTCTCTTGACTCCTTTCCTCCCCGGACTCCTCCCCGGACTTCTCTCGACTCCTCTCCTCCGCGACTCCTCTCCTCCCCGGACTTCTCTCTTGACTCCTCTCCTCCCGGACACCTTTCGTCCCAGTTTCTCTCTTGACTCCTTTCCTCCCGGACTCCTCCCGACTCCACTCCTCCCCGACTCCCTCCTCTCCTCCCGACTCCACTCCACTCTTCTCCTCACCCCGACTCCACTCCTCTCCGGTCTCCACTCCTCTCCTCTCCTCCCCAGACTCCTCTCCTCCCCAGACTCCTCTCTCCCGACTCCACTCCTCTCCTCCCCCGACTCGACTCCTCTCCTCCCCCGACTCCTCTCCTCCCGACTCCTCTCCTCCCTGGACTCCTCTCCTCCCCGGACTTCTCTCGACTCCTCTCCTCCCCCCGACTCCACTCCTCCCCACCCCGACTCCACTCCTCTCCTCCCCGAGTCCTCTCCTCCCGACTCCTCTCCTCCCGGACTTCTCTCGACCCCTCTCCTCCCCCAACTTCTCTCCTCCCGACTCCTCTCCTCCCCCGGACTTCTCTCTTGACTCCTCTCCTCCCCGGACTCCTCTTGACTCATCTCCTCCCCCGATTTCTCTCTTGACTCCTTTCCTCCCCGACTTCTCTCTTGACTTCTCTCCTCCCCGACTCCTCTCCTCCTCCAACTTCTCTCTTGACTCCTCTCCTCCCCCGACTTCTCTCCTGACTTCTCTCCTCCCGACTCCTCTCCTCCTCCAACTTCTCTCTTGACTCCTCTCCTCCCCCAACTTCTCTCTTGACTTCTCTCCTCCCGACTCCTCTCCTCCCCCAACTTCTCTCTTGACTCCGTTCCTCCCGGACTCCTCTCCTCCCCGGATTTCTCTCGACTCCTCTCCTCCCGACTCCTCTCCTCCCGGACTTCTCTCTTGACTCCTCTCCTCCCGGACTCCCCTCCTCCCGGACTTCTCTCGACTCCTCTCATCCCCCAACTTCTCTCTTGACTCCTCTCCTCCCGGACTCCTTTCGTCCCAGTTTCTCTCTTGACTCCTTTCCTCCCGGACTCCTCCCGACTCCACTCCTCCCCGACTCCCTCCTCTCCTCCCCGACCACTCCACTCTTCTCCTCACCCCGACTCCACTCCTCTCCGGTCTCCACTCCTCCCCTCCCCCGACTCCACTCCTCTCCTCCCCGACTCTACTCCTCTACTCCCCGACTCCTCTCCTCTCCTCCCCAGACTCCTCTCCTCCCCAGACTCCTCTCATCCCCGACTCCACTCCTCTCCTCCCCCGACTCAACTCCTCTCCTCCCCGACTCCTCTCCTCCCTGGACTCCTCTCCTCCCGGACTTCTCTCGACTCCTCTCCTCCCCGACTCCACTCTTCTCCTCACCCCCGACTCCACTCCTCTCCGGTCTCCTCCTCCCCTCCCCCGACTCCACTCCTCTCCTCCCCGACTCTACTCCTCTACTCCCCCGACTCCTCTCCTCTCCTCCCCAGACTCCTCTCCTCCCCAGACTCCTCTCCTCCCGACTCCACTCCTCTCCTCCCACGACTCAACTCCTCTCCTCCCCGACTCCTCTCCTCCCTGGACTCCTCTCCTCCCGGACTTCTCTCGACTCCTCTCCTCCCCGACTCCACTCCTCTCCTCCCACGACTCAACTCCTCTCCTCCCCGACTCCTCTCCTCCCTGGACTCCTCTCCTCCCGGACTTCTCTCGACCCCTCTCTCCCCAACTTCTCTCCTCCCGACTCCTCTCCTCCCCGGACTTCTCTCTTGACTCCTCTCCTCCCGGACTCCTCTTGACTCATCTCCTCCCCGATTTCTCTCTTGACTCCTTTCCTCCCCCGACTTCTCTCTTGACTCCTCTCCTCCCGACTCCTCTCCTCCTCCAACTTCTCTCTGACTCCTCTCCTCCCCCAACTTCTCTCCTGACTTCTCTCCTCCCGACTCCTCTCCTCCTCCAACTTCTCTCTTGACTCCTCTCCTCCCCCAACTTCTCTCTTGACTTCTCTCCTCCCGACTCCTCTCCTCCCCCAACTTCTCTCTTGACTCCGTTCCTCCGCGGACTCCTCTCCTCCCGGATTTCTCTCGACTCCTCTCCTCCCCCGACTCCTCTCCTCCCGACTCCTCTCCTCCCCCGACTCCTCTCCTCCCCCGACTTCTCTCTTGACTTCTCTCCTCCCGACTCCTCTCCTCCTCCAACTTCTCTCTTGACTCCTCTCCTCCCCAACTTCTCTCCTGACTTCTCTCCTCCCGACTCCTCTCCTCCTCCAACTTCTCTCTTGACTCCTCTCCTCCCCCAACTTCTCTCTTGACTTCTCTCCTCCCGACTCCTCTCCTCCCCCAACTTCTCTCTTGACTCCGTTCCTCCCGGACTCCTCTCCTCCCGGATTTCTCTCGACTCCTCTCCTCCCCCGACTCCTCTCCTCCCGACTCCTCTCCTCCCCGACTTCTCTCCTGACTCCTCTCCTCCACCGACTTCTCTCCTGACTTCTCTCCTCCCAGACTCCCCTACTCCTCTCCTCCCCGACTCCACTCCTCTCCTCCCCCGACTCCACTCCTCGCCTCCCCCGACTCCACTCCTCCTCCCCGACTCCTCTCCTCCACGACTTCTCTCCTCCCGGACTTCTCTCGACTCCTCTCCTCTCCGGACTCCTCTTGACTCATCTCCTCCCCCAATTTCTCTCTTGACTCCTTTCCTCCCCGACTTCTCTCTTGACTTCTCTCCTCCCCGACTCCTCTCCTCCTCCAACTTCTCTCTTGACTCCTCTCCTCCCCCGACTTCTCTCCTGACTTCTCTCCTCCCCGACTCCTCTCCTCCTCCAACTTCTCTCTTGACTCCTCTCCTCCCCCAACTTTTCTCTTGACTTCTCTCCTCCCGAATCCTCTCCTCCCCAACTTCTCTCTTGACTCCGTTCCTCCCGGACTCCTCTCCTCCCCGGATTTCTCTCGACTCCTCTCCTCCCCGACTCCTCTCCTCCCGACTCCTCTCCTCCCGACTTCTCTCGACCCCTCTCCTCCCCCAACTTCTCTCCTCCCCGACTCCTCTCCTCCCGGATTTCTCTCTTGACTCCTCTCCTCCCGGACTCCTCTTGACTCATCTCCTCCCCCGATTTCTCTCTTGACTCCTTTCCTCCCCGACTTCTCTCTTGACTTCTCTCCTCCCGACTCCTCTCCTCCTCCAACTTCTCTCTTGACTCCTCTCCTCCCCGACTTCTCTCCTGACTTCTCTCCTCCCGACTCCTCTCCTCCTCCAACTTCTCTCTTGACTCCTCTCCTCCCCCAACTTCTCTCTTGACTTCTCTCCTCCCGACTCCTCTCCTCCCCAACTTCTCTCTTGACTCCGTTCCTCCCGGACTCCTCTCCTCCCGGATTTCTCTCGACTCCTCTCCTCCCCCGACTCCTCTCCTCCCGACTCCTCTCCTCCCCCGACTTCTCTCCTGACTCCTCTCCTCCACCGACTTCTCTCCTGACTTCTCTCCTCCCAGACTCCCCTACTCCTCTCCTCCCGACTCCACTCCTCTCCTCCCCGACTCCACTCCTCTCCTCCCCGACTCCTCTCCTCCCGACTTCTCTCCTCCCCGGACTTCTCTCGACTCCTCTCCTCCCCGACTCCTCTCCTCCCCGGACTTCTCTCTTGACTCCTCTCCTCCCGGACTCCTCTCCTCCCGGACTTCTCTCGACTCCTCTCATCCCCCAACTTCTCTCTTGACTCCTCTCCTCCCGGACTCCTTTCGTCCCCGGTTTCTCTCTTGACTCCTCTCCTCCCGACTCCTCCCGACTCCACTCCTCCCCGACTCCCTCCTCTCCTCCCCGACTCCCTCCACTCTTCTCCTCCCCCGACTCCACTCCTCTCCTCCCCCGACTCCACTCCTCTCCTCCCCAGACTCCTCTCCTCCCCAGACTCCTCCTCTCCTCCCCGACTCCACTCCTCTCCTCCCCCGACTCGACTCCTCTCCTCCCCGACTCCTCTCCTCCCGACTCCTCTCCTCCCTGGACTCCTCTCCTCCCGGACTTCTCTCGACTCCTCTCCTCCCCGACTCCACTCCTCTCCGACTCCACTCCTCTCCTCCCCCGACTCCACTCCTCTCCTCCCCGACTCCTCTCCTCCCGACTCCTCTCCTCCCGGACTTCTCTCGACCCCTCTCCTCCCCCAACTTCTCTCCTCCCCGACTCCTCTCCTCCCCGGACTTCTCTCTTGACTCCTCTCCTCCCCGGACTCCTCTTGACTCATCTCCTCCCCGATTTCTCTCTTGACTCCTTTCCTCCCCGACTTCTCTCTTGACTTCTCTCCTCCCCGACTCCTCTCCTCCTCCAACTTCTCTCTTGACTCCTCTCCTCCCCCGACTTCTCTCCTGACTTCTCTCCTCCCGACTTCTCTCTTGACTTCTCTCCTCCCCGACTCCTCTCCACCCCCAACTTCTCTCTTGACTTCTCTCCTCCCGACTCTGCTCCTCCCCCAACTTCTCTCTTGACTCCTCTCCTCCCCCAACTTCTCTCTTGACTCCTCTCCTCCCCGGATTTCTCTCTTGACTCCTTTCCTCCCCGACTTCTCTCTTGGCTTCTCTCCTCCCGACTCCTCTCCTCCTCCAACTTCTCTCTTGACTCCTCTCCTCCCTCGACTTCTCTCTGACTTCTCTCCTCCCGACTCCTATCCTCCTCCAACTTCTCTCTTGACTCCTCTCCTCCCTCGACTTCTCTCCTGACTTCTCTCCTCCCCGACTCCTATCCTCCCCCAACTTCTCTCTTGACTCCTCTCCTCCCCGTCTTCTCTCCTGACTCCTCTCCTTCCCCGACTTCTCCCCCGACTTCTCCCGCGACTCCTCTCCTCCCGGACTTCTCTCTTGACTCCTCTCCTCCCCCGACTCCTCTCCTCCCTGACACCACTCCTCCCCGACTCCACTCCTCTCCTCCCCCGACTCCACTCCTCTCCTCCCCGACTCCACTCCACTCCTCTCCTCTCATGACTCCTACCCTCTCAACTCCTCTCCCCTCCTGACTCCTCTGCTCTCCCGACTCCTCTCCTCTCCCCTCCCCCTCCCGACGCCTCTCCTCCCCAGACTCCTCAACTCCCCGACTCCTCTCTTCTCCCCGGCTCCTCTCTTCTCCCCCCGGCTCATCTCTTCTCCCCGGCTCACCTCTTCTCCCGAGACTCATCCCTTCTCCCCCGACTCATCCCTTCTCCCCTGACTCATCTCTTCTCCCCGACTCATCCCTTCTCCCCGACTCATCCCTTCTCCCCCGACTCATCCCTTCTCCCCCGACTCATCCCTTCTCCCTGACTCATCTCTTCTCCCCCGACTCATCCCTTCTCCCCCGACTCATCCCTTCTCCCCCGACTCATCCCTTGTCCCCCGACTCATCTCTTCTCCCCTAACTCATCTCTTCTCCATAACACTTATAAAAATAGTTTTGCCAAGCGTCATTGTGTTAACAAAATGTGTCAAATCCACCCCTCCCCTCCTCTCCTCTCTTCTCCCCTCCTCTCTTCTTACCCTTGAAGATGGGGCAGATGTGTTTCCAGATGGAGATGCAGCCGCTGCGGTGGAACTGCCCCAGAGCCAGCTCCATGTAGAACAGAGGCACGCCGCCGAATACCGCCATCAACATGTAGGGCAGCAGGAAGGCACCTGGGACAACAGGTAAAAGACAGAGGGGAGAAGGGGAGTGTGGGGAGAGAGAGGGATGAGGAGATAGACAGAGGGGGGTAGATAAAGGGGTAGGGGGAGAGCGAGAGAAAAAAAGAGGGTGTTGGAGTATATTGAGTAAAAATCCTTTCATTCATGAGTCAAAAATATAAACTCCACATGTTTCATAGCTGCACTCTTTGTCGGATGTCTACACACCTCATCTGACAACAACATCTGGAACATTCAACACCGACCTGCACCTGACCCTAAAGGCCAAGGGGAGTGAGGGGAGGAATTGGACATGTCAGAGAGAGAAAAAAGACATGCAGAACCCTGGAGACTACCAGGGAGATAGGCTCCAGTCCAGACAAGCCCTGTCTCTTTCTCTATTTGATTAGGAATGTATATCTGTGTGGTTGACATGAAAGCAAAGATAACTGTTGATTGAGTAGCTGGGGCTAAGAGACAGGTTATTAAGCAATGAAAGAGAGAGAGAGTCAGAGAGAGCGAGAGGGAGAGAGTCAGAGAGAGAGAGAGAGAGAGAGTCAGAGAGAGAGTCAGAGAGAGAGCCAGAGAGAGCGTCAGAGAGAGAGAGAGAGAGAGAGAGAGAGAGAGAGAGAGAGAGAAAGAGAGAGAGAGAGAGGGGGAGAGAGAGAGAGGAGAGAGAGAGAGAGGGGGAGAGAAAGAGAGAAATACAAAGAACAACAATTAATAGTGTTGCTTCTATCAAGTGTCCCCCTGTCTCCCATCTCTCTCTCTCTCTCTCTTTCCCTCGTAACAGAGAAACAGGATATTGCAAAGATTTTGTTATTGCAAATTCAATAAAATGGAATCGGAGGCCTGTATTTGATGTGAGGGGGAGAGTTGTAGAAAAGCAGGGAGGACAACAGAGTTCCCTTGTAAACATCTGGGGACATTAGAGGAACATTTATTTATGGTTGTCTTCATTACAGAAGACATCAGGTTTAACATATATTTACCCAGCGCTATTTCTTTCCAAGGTGTAAATGTTACTTTGATCCACGTTTTGGTTGGTTTGAATGGTCTGTATTTTCCAGACGCTCTGTCCGATTTATCCCTGTTTTATGGTTCTTTGTCTAGCTATATGATTATTTGTGGAAAGACGTTGGGTGAAAAACTATTTTCAATCTGCATTAATGTTTATTGTTACCAGTATACTGTAGATGGTTTTGTTGTATCTGTCCATTTCCTCAACCTCCCCTTCCCCAGCTACAGATTCTTTCCTTTCCAGTGTTACATTTTCCCTCAACCTGGGTCGTGTTCATTAGGCACCAATCGGAAGAAAACAGCCTGAAAGAAGGAGGGAGTACCTAGAATTGTCCAATAAGAAATGCTTATTTGAGCTTTTTGCAACAGCGTGCTCCAATGAACAGGTCTCACCTCCGCCGTTTTGGTAGCAGATGTAGGGGAAGCGCCACACATTTCCCAGGTCCACGGCGTAGCCAATCACAGACAACAGAAAGTCCATCTTCTTGCTCCAGGTCTCCCGGGGCCGGTCCAGACTGGTCTGCTGGACCACTAGAGTCCTGGGGGCCCCTGTGGGTACACCTTCCGCTCCCTCCTTTGGGCTCTGTGCTGTGGACGTGGGGTACCCGTTGGACACCCCTCCTGACCCCCCACCAGAGTTCACTTTGGGGTCCCCCTTCTCTGCCACCCCTCCGTCAGCCAGCATGAGTCTGCCGTTCTCCTGCGATGACTCCTCCCCTTTCTCTTTCTCTCCCCCTTCGTTCTCTCTGTCCATCACCATTGACTGCGTCATCTCCATGGCGATGGCCGGTGGTTAGGGGCGTGGTGTGGTTGTTAGCAGAGACAGTGGACTTTTTGGCACGGTGTGATGAGGTGCCCATCAGGGGATGAGGGGTAGCATAGAGAGAGATAGAGAGAGAGAGAGAGAGAGAGAGAGAGCAGGTGTGACTGGGCCAGGTGGGACTCTTTGCCTGGCACCACCACCTTTTATGACAAACGCCAGCGGGGCCACAACCGGTACCAGACTGCAACACAAACACAACATCACCGGTGTTATTTACCATTGTGAATTACCTGTGTATTTTTTCCCCTCTAATGGTTTGTGGTCTTTTTGCTTTGGGCTTCTCTGGAATATCCTGAGTGATTAGTTCACACGGGGAAAGACGGAGACAAATGGGTGAAGTCACTGAGACTGACTGGTAATACGTCACTATGGGGTTAAAAGTGTGAAACACTGGGGGAAATGTGAAATGTGAAAGTCCCTGCCAAATAAGGCCTGAGGGGATTCTGCTAGAACACGTTGGTTTATTTTCTTTCTTGACATTGTTGTAACTGCCCGAAGCTACAATCACATCTGATTTCTTGGGTCTCTATACATTTGGAGATAAAATACCAAACTTGAACCTCACCACATACATTAGACGAAAGGGGGGGGGGGGGGGGGGATATACAGGCAGCAACAAGATTTGAAAGGAAGAGAAACAGAGTTAGAAGAAGTACATAGTTTGATAGATCAAGTCAACGTGCAGTCGGTGTGTTAAGGCAGGGTGGAACGAGTTGATCGGGGGAAATGCATCCAGAAACCAACAGACTTCCTGAAAATTGTTACTTGATACCCTGGTAACACATATTTTCTACAAGAAAACATGTACGTTCCACATATTCTTCTTGTACAGCACTTTGTCCTCGTTTTCCTTTTGACAGTATGAGTATAATCAAGATATCATGATTTACGAAATTCAAATGACTGGTTAAATCAAATTAAGAATTTTTTTTACAATTTTTTTTTTACAGAAAATAAAATATTTAACTACTTTGAATTTTTAACCCCTTTTTAATTTGTATGTTGAACTACTTTTTAAATGTATTTGTATGTTGAACTACTTTTCAGTGTGGTCACAGTAGATATTTACCACAGTTATATGCAGAAGTACCCAACGGGAGAATTTCTCCAGTCAGTTCCATTGTGTTGCCTGTTTGTTTAAATACATGTATTGTCACTGTAACTACCCTTCATGGGTCATTATCATGTACCTTTCATTTAATCCATATACACATAGATGTTAGACAGACTATAAGTCTAGCAGTAGACTGAAAACGTAGTGTACTAGTGTCCAATAATAGTGCTGTAATGTACAGACTCACAATAAGGTCATTGAATAAAGTCGTGTACTTTATATAATGGAACATTAGGAGAGCTCCGTGTAATGATGGTTAACTGTCACTGAAACCACATGCTATCCTTTTATTTACGGGCCTTCCTTTTCCTACAATGTATTTATTCACATTACTAGGGAGCTATTTTCTACATCTCTCCTGAGAGGCTCTAAATCCTACCGCGTTGTCTATGTTTGAATTTCACACTGGAAGAAAAAATATCTATATAATTGTGCGTCGTAAAAATTGGCAGCGGCCATGAACATCAATCAAAAAAGAACATGTATTAAATATGCACTATAATACATTGACTCACATTTTTCATTTGGCCATTTGTTTTTATTGACAAACGTTGACCACATAACCCGCTTAAGAAGTCCCATGATTTGAGTAAGAAATTAGTTCAACTGAAAAAAAGGAAGAAGGAAAAAAAACGTTTTTTTTTTTTTTGCGCAAATCGCCTCGTTTATACTCGTTTGCTTCAATTGGAATTGAATGGGAAAGAGTTCATTCAAATGGAATGCCCTTATCCCGATTAAAAGTCATTGTCCAGCAATTCTCCATGGAATTCCAGTCCATACCCCTATCAGTCACGCAGAATGCTCCTATCCAAGCCGCATAGGGCACCTGGACTGACATCCAGGACTGTGGATGCAGTCTCGATGGATATACAGAAATGAAGATGAGACAAGAACAGCTGGAAGACAGAGTGCAAAGTGTGACACCCCAAAGAGGTACTTCCTGGTAAAGTGCAGCTGAAATACTGGGGGTAACAATTAGCTCAAACTCATCAGGGAAATGAAACTTGCTCTAAAGTTCTGTATCTTTTCCTCTCTGGGTTGCCGTGTAGCACTTACATCAGCTCGTCACTGAGTAACGTCAAACAACCGCTTCTTAATCAAAGAAAGTCCAGCTGAGGATGAAATCGTTGAGCAACATATCTGGAATATCATTGCGATCAGATCCCACAAGAATCCGACAAGTTTGGAAAATAGGAGCAATTTGGAGCTATGAAGAAAATGCACTTTTGTCAAGGTTATCATAGCGTAAGCTTGCAAGAGAGGCATTTCACTGTACTGTACACTTGACATTAAAAACATGACATTAAAAGACTTTAATATAGGGGGGGGGGCTTCCTATGTCCGCCACTGACCACTTTACATTACATTAACAAACACAATTCAGCTCTGAGCATTATTGTTCTGTTACAGAGACAAACAAATGATGTTTAGCAGAAATAATGAGTAGCGGACAAGGAATCAACTCAAGCCGTCTCTGGGACAAAATAGAAATAAATCACAATTGGGGGTTTCTCGAGGGAAGGTTCTTGTTTTCGTGTAAGACAACGAGGAACCAGAACACATAACACATGATCTCCATCCCTATCACCACCGTATCTAGTGTCTATGGTGCATGCTCTTTGGTCGACATTACTTCAAATCAGACACGCTTCAAATCAGACACGCTTCAAATCAGACACGCTTCAAATCAGATAATTCAACTGCAAGTCCACATTACTAGTGAGAATTGCTTCATTCTTCTAGGAGTGTTAAAGTACTAATAAAGTAAATAAATACAGGATGTAAACAGAACACACTAGCAAATATGATGAGGTAGAAAGAGTGTAACACACGAGGTAAAACCCAATGGAACTTTTTCCATCTACAACTTACATGATGCTCTACCGTTGCGTAAACGTGCTATGGTAAGCGTGCGTAAACACATCAAGACAGACTGTTTGCCCAGTAGAGCACTCAAACACTATACACACGTTGAAGTTTGGTCTGGCACAAACACATATATGCATAGAACCATTGAGAAGCACACGCACACGCACACGCACACGCACACATACACACACACACACACACACAATGTCCAGAATGCAGCCCTACCGTGCAGTGGTTCCGTAGTTATGTGGGGGTCTGTGTCAGGGTGGTACTCACCACCGTCCCTCTGAAGAACACGTACAGACACTCCCCCTACACCCCGGTGGACTTTCTTACACCCTCTTCCTCTACTCTCTCTGTGTCCCTCTTCCTCTACTCTCTCCGTGTCCCTCTTCCTCTACTCTCTCCGTGTCCCTCTTCCTCTATTCTCTCTGTGTCCCTCTTCCTCCACTCTCTCTGTGTCCCTCTTCCTCTACTCTCTCTGTGTCCCTCTTCCTCTACTCTCTCTGTGTCCCTCTTCCTCTACTCTCTCTGTGTCCCTCTTCCTCTACTCTCTCTGTGTCCCTCTTCCTCTACTCTCTCTGTGTCCCTCTTCCTCTACTCTCTCTGTGTCCCTCTTCCTCTACTCTCTCTGTGTCCCTCTTCCTCTACTCTCTCTGTGTCCCTCTTCCTCTACTCTCTCTGTGTCCCTCTTCCTCTACTCTCTCTCTGTCCCTCTTCCTCTACTCTCTCTGTGTCCCTCTTCCTCCACTCTCTCTCTCTGTCTCCCTCTTCCTCCACTCTCTCTGTGTCCCTCTTCCTCTACTCTCTCTGTGTCCCTCTTCCTCCACTCTCTCTGTGTCCCTCTTCCTCCACTCTCTCTCTCTCCCTCTTTCTCCACTCTCTCTGTGTCCCTCTTCCTCTACTCTCTGTGTGTCCCTCTTCCTCTACTCTCTCTGTGTCCCTCTTCCTCCACTCTCTCTGTGTCCTCTTTCTCCACTCTCTCTGTGTCCCTCTTCCTCCACTCTCTCTCTCTCTCTCTCTCTCTCCTCTCTGTGTCCCTCTTCCTCCACTCTCTCTCTCTGTGTCCCTCTTCCTCCTCTTCCTCCTCTCCCTCTTCTCCACTCTCTCTCTCTTCCTCCACTCTCTCTCTCTCTCTCTCTCTCTCTGTGTCCCTCTTCCTCCACTCTCTCTCTCTCTCTCTCTGTGTCCCTCTTCCTCCACTCTCTCTCTCTCTCTCTCTGTGTCTCTCTTTCTCCACTCTCTCTGTGTCCCTCTTCCTCCACTCTCTCTCTCTCTCTCTCTCTCTCTCTCTCTCTCTCTCTGTGTCCCTCTTCCTCCACTCTCTCTCTGTGTCCCTCTTCCTCCACTCTCTCTCTCTCTCTCTCTGTGTCTCTCTTCCTCCACTCTCTCTCTCTTTCTCCACTCTCTCTGTGTCCCTCTTCCTCCACTCTCTCTCTCTCTCTCTCTCCCTCTCTGTGTCCCTCTTCCTCCACTCTCTCTCTGTGTCCCTCTTCCTCCACTCTCTCTCTCTCTCTCTCTGTGTCCCTCTTCCTCCACTCTCTCTCTCTCTCTCTCACTCTCTCTCTGTGTCCCTCTTTCTCCACTCTCTCTCTCTCTGTCTCCCTCTTTCTCCTCTCTCTCTCTCTCTCTGTCTCCCTCTGTCTCCCTCTTCCTCCACTCTCTCTCTCTCTGTGTCCCTCTTCCTCCACTCTCTCTCTGTGTGTCCCTCTTCCTCCACTCTCTCTCTCTCTGTGTCCCTCTTCCTCCACTCTCTCTCTCTCTGTGTCCCTCTTCCTCCGCTCTCTCTCTCCGTCTCCCTCTTTCTCCACTCTCTCTCTCTGCCTCCCTCTTTCTCCTTCTCTCTCTTTCCTATACACAATCATATTTTCTTACTGCTTACTTCCATTTTACATCTATGTGGGAATTATTTTATATATATATTTTTTATGACAACCTAGATAAAGTTCCAGACATCTGTTAGCTGCCTGTCATCTCCGGACTGCAATCTACGCTCCTATAATCAGCTGTGGAATATTAAAGACAATGAAGCAGTCAAAGCATCCCCTCGTCCTCATGGCTAGCTGTGACCAAAGCCCGGAGAATCCCCGCAGACATCATTCCCTGACAGACACATTCCCTGACAGACTCATTCACAGACAGACTCATTCGCAGACAGACACATTCGCAGACAGACACATTCCCTGACAGACTCATTCACAGACAGACTCATTCACAGACAGACTCATTCTCAGACAGACTCATTCTCAGACAGACACATTCCCTGACAGACACATTCACAGACAGACACATTCACAGACAGACACATTCACAGACAGACACATTCGCAGACAGACATCATTCACAGACAGATATCATTCACAGACAGACATCATTCACAGACAGACATCATTCACAGACAGACATCATTCACAGACAGATTTCATTCACAGACAGACATCATTCACAGACAGACATCATTCACAGACAGATATCATTCACAGACAGACATCATTCACAGACAGACATCATTCACAGACAGACACATCCACAGACAGACATCATTCACAGACAGACATCATTCACAGACAGACACATTCGCAGACAGACACATTCACAGACAGACACATTCGCAGACAGACACATTCACAGACAGATATCATTCACAGACATTATTCACAGACAGACATCATTCACAGACAGACACATTCACAGACAGATATCATTCACAGACAGACATCATTCACAGACAGATATCATTCACAGACAGACATCATTCGCAGACATCATTCACAGACAGACATCATTCACAGACAGACACATTCACAGACAGACACATTCACAGACAGCCTGACGAAAAAGCTCTAGCAGCTCCACAGAGTCTACAGACTGAAATGTTCAACGGTAATCATTTAGCTGTTTCTCGTCAACTGAATCGTTGTAATGGTTGACCCTGAACATTAAAAGGTAGAGTCCAGAAACCAGAAACAGAAAGCCAGCCTGTGCTGCTAGGGGATAAAACGTCCTGAGAGTGCATGTCGACAAAACTAAGACTGACCCAGAACTGCAGTATGTGTTGGCTTGACCAGAGAATTGGTTTTCAAGACAACATAGGGAGACATCTAAGAGTGACATTATGAGTGGTTTGCGGCTGAAAAGCTTATCAAGATGTATTTGGCAGTGGTGAAGGGTTTCTCTGAAGGAGCTGTCACTCTCAACCGGACCGTATCCTCCTTCACCATTGACCTATTGACCCCCTCTTCCTCCATTTGCGGTGGTTGTCTCATTCCACCTGGGAAAATTATTGTGTGGTTTCCCAAACATCTCCAGGCCAAAAAGAGGAGTTGAGTTGTAGGCTCCGCATTTCCTCTCAAAATAACAAAATATTGCAAACAATAAGTGAATGATGCCATGATGTAATGAGGAGAGTTAGTTAGAAGTGCTGGATGAGCAGCGTTGCACGTTACACAGCAACGCAGAAGAGCAACAGATAAGCAGGCCAAATGCATCTTCAATCTCATTCAGCTCTCCGGACTAAAAATAACAAGCCAATCACCAAGCGGTAGGAAGTAGTCTGCGACAGGAACCCATACACTGAACTATAGATGGAAGGATAGTGTGCTGATCCCCTGGGAAAATCAACAACACCCAACACACCCACACACACACACACACACCAACACACACACGACAATTTAAACAAGCACTCACAAGAAGCATATGAAGAACTACGGTGCTGTTGGCCATGTGATTTACCAGTGCCCACCTCGTGCCCCTCCCGACCAACGCAAACCAAGATCACTCTAAAAGCCAGACCTTTAGGGAGCCATTAGGTAGCAGCAGTCTGAAAGGCCTCTGCTGCATCGGTCTGAAACACAATCAACTGACACGTCTCCACTCCCCAACCCTCAGAGTAATAGGCATGTTTCCCACTTCCTTGGTAAGGTGGGATACATCCAGATGAAGAAATGTTTGGAACATGCCAAGTAGGGTCAACTCCCTCTCCTTGCCTCTTTGTTGGAGATGCTCCCCACTATCTCCCGGTCTGAACTCGGCAGATCAGATAGCGAACCTCACCCTACTGGCTAGGAGATAGCATTGCTACCTATCATTTCATATCTAAAAAGTCTACTTAACGGAATTGATCCATTATGATTCCATTCATGTATGGTTACTGGGGCCTCTTGACCTCCTGTTGACTTGAGGATACGCATCTTAACCTTTGAACTATTCAAAAGTGTGTGGCAGTTTCCTCTGACTAAATTGACTCTCATTAACACCTGAACTGTCCGTGTGCCGCGTGGAAAATGTGTTGCGATCAAGGGGTAAATAGAAAGGCAGACTGAGAGAAAGAAGGAAAGCGAGACAGAGGTAGAGAGAGAGGAAGGTAGGGAGGGCGGTAGAGACAGACAGAGAGAAAGAAGGAAAGCGAGACAGAGGAAGGTAGGGAGGGCGGTAGAGACAGTCAGAGAGAAAGAAGGAAAGCAAGACAGAGGAAGGTAGGGAGGGCGGTAGAGACAGACAGAGAGAAAGAAGGAAAGAGAGACAGAGGTAGAGAGAGAGGAAGGTAGGGAGGGCGGTAGAGACAGACAGAGAGAACGAAGGAAAGCGAGACAGAGGAAGGTAGGGTGGGCGGTAGAGACAGACAGAGAGAAAGAAGGAAAGCGAGACAGAGGAAGGTAGAGAGGGCGGTAGAGACAGACAGAGAGAAAGAAGGAAAGAGAGACAGAGGTAGAGAGAGAGGAAGGTAGGGAGGGCGGTAGAGACAGACAGAGAGAACGAAGGAAAGCGAGACAGAGGAAGGTAGGGAGGGCGGTAGAGACAGACAGAGAGAAAGAAGGAAAGCGAGACAGAGGTAGAGAGAGAGGAAGGTAGGGAGGGCGGTAGAGACAGACAGAGAGAAAGAAGGAAAGCGAGACAGAGGTAGAGAAAGAGGAAGGTAGGGAGGGCGGTAGAGACAGACAGAGAGAACGAAGGAAAGCGAGACAGAGGAAGGTAGGGAGGGCGGTAGAGACAGACAGAGAGAAAGAAGGAAAGCGAGAAAGAGGTAGAGAAAGAGGAAGGTAGGGAGGGCGGTAGAGACAGACAGAGAGAGGGAGATGGATAGAGAGAGTAAGATTAGCCAGAAAACACAAGAGGACCAGGGCAGTGGATACTGTAGGCAGGGAGGGAGCCATGGGATCATTTCATCTCTTCAATTACAATCACTGGCAGCTCCCCTCTATCAGCAAGTTAGGATCCTAATCTCCCCTTCATCTCACTCTCTCCCTGCCCTCCTCTCCCTCTCACTCTCTCCCTGCCTTCCTCCCCCTCTCACTCTCTCCCTGTCCTCCTCCCCATCTCACTCTCTCCCTGCCCTCCTCCTCCTCCCCTCTCACTCTCTCCCCCTGCCCTCCTCCTCCTCTCACTCTCTCCCTGCCCTCCTCCCCTCTCACTCTCTCCCTGCCCTCCTCCCCCTCTCACTCTCTCCCTGCCCTCCTCCCCCTCTCACTCTCTCCCTGCCCTCCTCCCCCTCTCACTCTCTCCCTGCCCTCCTCCTCCTCTCCTCTCTCCCTGCCCTCCTCCCCCTCTCACTCTCTCCCTGCCCTCCTCCCCCTCTCCTCTCTCCCTGCCCTCCTCCCCCTCACTCTCTCCCTGCCCTCCTCCCCCTCTCACTCTCTCCCTGCCCTCCTCCCCCTCTCACTCTCTCCCTGCCCTCCTCCCCCTCTCACTCTCTCCCTGCCCTCCTCCCCCCCTCTCACTCTCTCCCTGCCCTCCTCCCCTCTCACTCTCTCCCTGCCCTCCTCCCCTCTCACTCTCTCCCTGCCCTCCTCCCCCTCTCACTCTCTCCCTGCCCTCCTCCCCCTCTCACTCTCCCTCCCTGCCTCTCCCCTCCCCCCTCCCCTCACTCTCTCCCTGCCCTCCTCCTCCTCTCACTCTCTCCCTGCCCTCCTCCCCTCTCACTCTCTCCCCTGCCCTCCTCCCCCCTCTCACTCTCTCCCTGCCCTCCTCCCCTCTCACTCTCTCCCTGCCCTCCTCCCCTCTCACTCTCTCCCTGCCCTCCTCCTCCTCTCACTCTCTCCCTGCCCTCCTCCCCCTCTCACTCTCTCCCTGCCCTCCTCCCCCTCTCACTCTCTCCCTGCCCTCCTCCCCTCTCACTCTCTCCCTGCCCTCCTCCCCTCTCACTCTCTCCCTGCCCTCCTCCCCCTCTCACTCTCTCCCTGCCCTCCTCCCCTCTCACTCTCTCCCTGCCCTCCTCCCCCTCTCACTCTCTCCCTGCCCTCCTCCCCCTCTCACTCTCTCCCTGTCCTCCTCCCCTCTCACTCTCTCCCTGCCCTCCTCCCCTCTCACTCTCTCCCTGCCCTCCTCCCCCTCTCACTCTCTCCCTGTCCTCCTCCCCCTCTCACTCTCCCCTGCCCTCCTCCCCCTCTCACTCTCTCCCTGCCCTCCTCCCCCTCTCACTCTCTCCCTGCCCTCCTCCCCCTCTCACTCTCTCCCTGCCCTCCTCCCCCTCCTCTCACTCTCCCCTGTCCTCCTCCCCCTCTCACTCTCTCCCTGCCCTCCTCCCCCTCTCACTCTCTCCCTGCCCTCCTCCCCCTCTCACTCTCTCCCTGCCCTCCTCCTCCTCTCACTCTCTCCCTGCCCTCTCCATTTACATTTAGCAGAAGTTCTTATCCAGAATGACTTAGTCAGTGTATTCAACAAAGCTGGGTTGAAACGACCACATTTCGTTTCTCTCCCTGTCACTGCCCTCCCCAGAGAACGGAAATGTGTCTTTTTGCTTACAACCCAACCCAACCCCCTGAGACACTCTCCCTCGCCACAATCGCTCTCTCCACCCTCTCCCACTTCCCTCTCACCCTCCTCTTCTCAGCACCACAGTCAGCCCTACCAGTCTCTCCTCTCCCTCTAGGCCCTCAGTCTGTCTAGACAGAGCACTTCTCATCGACACAACAGACTGGGATTGTCCCGGCTGACGCCGGCTCAGGGAGAGAAGAGCTCCCTCTGGTACAGCTCAGAGGAACTGCACTCACTCAGTCTCACCATGACAACAACAGGGCTTGGATTAAGGGTTCTGTTCAATTTGGGACAAACATATAGAACGTATTGCGGTCATTATAGCAAGCCATACACCACAATGGTATATGATTCGCAAGAGGATGAATAATAGAATAACTAACAGCAATAATCCCCAGCAGGTGTGAAGGGCTCAAACAAGCACTACCTGGACCCTATCAAACAGGCCTACAGTAATCTCCATTGATTGTCCCTGGTGAGTTTCCTAACACTAAACAGCAAGACCATCCAAGTTTGAGAACCGATGATTTATAGATATGGAACCATTACTTTATGGCTGTATGAGAGGCTGGGAAAAACATATCATGTTGTTGTGTATTCATACAGTATGTAAACTCAAAAAAGAAACAAACTTAACATGTACAAATATTTGTCTGAACATAACAAGATTCAACAACAGAGACATAAACTGAACCAGTTTCACAGACATGTGACTAACAGAAATGGAATAATGTGTCCCTGAACAAAGGGGGGGGGGTCAAAAGTAACAGTCAGTATCTGGTGTGGCCACCAGCTGCATTAAGTACTGCAGTGCATCTTCTCCTCATGGACTGCACCAGATTTGCCAGCTCTTGCAGTGAGATGTTACCCCACTCTTCCACCAAGGCACCTGCAAGTTCCCAGACATTTCTGGGGGGAATGGCTCTATCCCTCACCCTCCGAACCAACAGGTCCCAGACATGCTCAATGGGATTGAGATCCGGGCTCTTCGCTGGCCATGGCAGAACACTGACATTCCTGTCTTGCAGGAAATCCCGCACAGAATGAGCAGTATGGCTGGTGGCATTGTCATGCTGGAAGGTCATGTCAGGATGAGCCTGCAGGAAGGGTACCACATGAGGGAGGAGGATGTCTTTCCTGTAACGCACAGCGTTGAGATTGCCTGCAATGACAACAAGCTCAGTCCGATAATGCTGTGACACACCACCCCAGACCATGACGGACCCTCCACCTCCAGAGTACAGTCCTCGGTGTAACCCTCATTCCTTCAACGATAAATGCGAATCTGACCATCACCCCTGGTGAGACAAAACCGCGACTCGTCAGTAGAGCACTTTTTGCCAGTCCTGTCTGGTCCAGTGGCGGTGGGTTTGTGCCCATAGGCAACTTTGTTGCCGGTGATGTCTGGTGAGAACCTGCCTTACAACAGGCCTACAAGCCCTCAGTCCAGCCTTTCTCAGCCTATTGCGGACAGTCTGAGCACTGATGGAGGGATTGTGTGTTCCTGGTGTAACTCGGGCAGTTGTTGATGCCTTCCTGTACCTGTCCCGCAGGTGTGATGTTCGGATGTACCGATCCTGTGTATGTGTTGTTACACGTGGTCTGCCACTGTGAGGACCATCAGCTGTCCGTCCTGTCTCCCTGTAGCGCTGTCTTAGGCGTCTCACAGTATGGACATTGCAATTTATTGCCCTGGCCACATCTGCAGTCCTCATGCCTCCTTACAGCATGCAAAAGGCACGTTCACGCAGATGAGCAGGGACCCTGAGTATCTTTCTTTTGGTATTTTTCAGAGTCAGTAGAAAGGCCTCTTTAGTGTCCTAAGTTCTGTGATCTTAATTGTCTACCGAATGTAAGCTGTTAGTGTCTTAACAACCGTTCCACAGGTGCATGTTCATGAATTGTTTATGGTTCATTGAACAAGCATGGGAAACAGTGGTTAAAACCCTTTTCAATGAAGAACTGTGAAGTTATTTGAATTTGACGAATTATCTCTGAAAAGACAGGGTCCTGAAAAAGGGCTGTTTCTTTTTTTGTTGAGTTTATTATATCCCAGTTAAAATGTTCAGTTTCATTCTATTCCGTGTACACAAACCCATATGAATGTGTGTTCATCTTAAGACTGCTGAAAGTCTGTGGAATTGGAGAAAAAGCAATCCTACAATAGGTCAGTTCCAAGGTGAGGATAGCTTAGAGTGGTGGGTGAGAGGGAGAAAGAGAGATGTGTCTTACCTGGGGTGAAGTGGGATGCTGCTGGGACCAGCGACCAGCTCTGCTGTCCGTAGGCATCCAGCTCACTCCAAGTCCCGACTCAGCATCCAGGAGAGGCAGGGCACAGATACACACTGGACAGAGCTGGTTTTACCCAAGGCCACATTCGACTTTGCCTTGATTAGACACACACACACACAGCTTTTGCCAGTGCAGGGATCTCTTGCTCCTAAATCCAAGACGCATATTTCTGAAGGGGGAAAGAAACTGAGCGGCAGTGTAGCTATCCCTGACTCCTCTTACAACCACCTGCATAAGACTGTGTCATACACTGTGTGTCTGTGCAATGAAGCCCCCTGTGTCAGGCTGAAGTCTCCAGGTTAGAGACTTCAAGTCCAGTCACTAGAGGACCACAGAGAGAGAGAGAGTCAGACACAGAACACAACACCAGTGTGGTGGTGGTGGTGCTGCTGCGAGTGCGAATCACTCCAATCTATTTCCCAAGCTGCAGCAGGTTAATCCCCGTCTCTCACACACACGAGACGAGGCTGAGAAATAAATCAAGAGGAGCAATCCGTCCTCTACAAAGGGTTTTTAAGTTGCTGTAAAACAAAGGCATTAGGACTTTGAACCCAGATAAATCCTTGGTAGTGACGTAAAGTCCTGGTAGTGGTGACGTCAGGACAGCTATCAGTCCATAAGAGGCAGGGAAAGTAGCAGAACTGAAGGGTATTGTATTATAATATATGGTATTATAGTATTCGTCTTGAATAAGAAGGCTACGTATTTAAGTGTTGAATGAGATTCACCATCCAGACTCCCATCACGATCAGGTCAGTCATCGAACAAAGCCCTGAAAAAATAAGTGGAATTTCTTGGAGGGGCTAAACTACATATTTGCTGCTCAGTGCTGCCAAGGACAAGGTACAGCACCTAAAAACCCCTTAACAGCCTCTCTATTACATCCCAATCCTGGGCCCAGCTGGCCCCAAAGCCCCTCACATGGAAACTAACTCTGCCTGTGTGTGTCCATGACCGCGCGCGCGTGCGTGTGTGTCTGTGTGTGTGTAACGCTCAACTCTTAAAGCCACGGGTTCTAGCGCCCTATGTAAAAAAAAAAAACATTCCATCACCTCCAAACTCAACGGCGCTAAACATACCGAACAAACTCAGCGGAGAGATTAACGTCAACCTCCCCGAGGAATAATGGAACGAGATCTGACAGTTTTACTGTGGTGCTCCTCTATTGTGTAAGTCATTCAAGCCTCTGAGTAGGTGGGCTGATCTAGGATCAGGTCCCCCGTCTACTGTATACAGTGGCAAGAAAAAGTATGTGAACCCTTTGGAAATATCTGGATTTTTGCATAAATTGGTCATCAAATTTGATCTGATTTTCATCTAGATCATCTGTTCACCTACTGCGTCTCACAAAGACACAGCAGTTGGAACCAAAAATCTCAAATGTGGACTCATCAGACCAAAGGACATATTTCCACTGATCTAATGTCCACTGCTCGTGTTTCTTGGCCCAAGCAAGTTTCTTATTGGTGTCCTTTAGTAGTGGTTTCTTTGCAGCAATTCGACCCTGGAGGCTTGATTCATTCAGTCTCCTCTGAACAGTTGATGTTGATGTGTCTGTTACTTGAACTCTGTGGGGCATTTATTTGGGCTGCAATTTCTGAGGCTGGTAACTCCAATGTAGCTATCATGTGCAGCAGAGGTAACTCTGGGTCTTCCTTTCCTGTGGCGGTCCTCATGAGAGCCAGTTTCATCATAGCGCTTTTTGGTTTTTGCGACTGCACCTGAAGATACTTTCACATTTCTTGAAATGTTCCAGATTGACTAACTCCTCCTACTATTTGTTTTGATAGACACATTGCATTTAACAAATGTATCTCGATCCTGGGGGATTTGGTTTCTTTGGAGAAGTTTTTTATTTTACCAGGCATGTCAGTTAAACCCCTCGGAGCACGGAACCCGCTAGCGGGCTGAAATTCCGCAACATACGGTGATCGCTACATACTAAATAGTCATATTAAACATTCATAAAAATACAAGTGTCTCACATATATCGAAAGCCTAGAATCTTGCTAATCCAACTGCGTTGTCAGATTTAAAAAAGGATTTACTGCGAAAGAATAAGATGCGATTATCTGAGCATAGAGCCACATAAAAAAAAAAACATTTCAACCAATACAGGCGTAACATAATCACAAACTGCATTAAAATAAATCGTTTACCTTTCACGATCTTCGTCTGTTTGCAATTCCAATGGTCATTGTTACACAATGAATGATCTATTGTTTGATCAAATCTGTTTTTATAGCCTAACACGAAACATTTTGTGAACCGCTTGTGTCGTGAATTCCGTGAAACATTGGATGTAATAACTGGTTGACCCTCCTTTCGCAGCAATAACCTCAACCAGCCGTGCTGCTGCTCCAGTTTGAACTGTTCTGCCTGCGGCTATGGAATCCTGACCTGTTCACCGGACGTGCTACCTGTCCCAGACCTATTATTTGACCATGCTGGTCATTTATGAACATTTGAACATCTTGGCCATGTTCTGTTATAATCTCCACCCGGCACAGCCAGAAGAGGACTGGCCACCCCTCATAGCCTGGTTCCTCTCTAGGTTTCTTCCTAGGTTTTGGCCTTTCTAGGGAGTTGTTCCTAACCAACGTACTTCAACACCTCCAGTGCTTGCTGTTTGGGGTTTTAGGTTGGGTTTCTGTACAGCACTTTGAGATATCAGCTGATGTACGAAGGGCTATATAAATACATCTGATATTGATTTGAACCAAACGTTTTCTGTAGCTGCGGATCAGACCTGCACAACGGTCAGGAGGAACTTTGGACCATTCCACTTTACAAAACTGTTTCAGTTCAGCAATATTCTTGGGAAGTCTGGTGTGAACCGCTCTCTTGAGGTCATGCTACAGCATTTCAATCGGGTTGAGGTCAGGACTCTGACTGGGCCACTCCAGAAGGCGTTTTTTCTTCTGTTGAAGCCATTCTGTTGTTGATTTACTTCTGTGTTTTGGGTCGTTGTCCTGTTGCATCACCCAACTTCTGTTGAGCTTCAATTGGCTGACAGATAGCCTTACATTCTCCAGCTAAATGTCTTGATAAACTTGGGAATTCATTTTTCCATTGATGATAGCAAGCTGTCCAGGCCCTGAGGCAGCAAAGCAGCCCCAAACCATGATGCTCCCTCCACCATACTTTACAGTTTGGATGAGGTTTTGATGTTGGTGTGCTGTGCCTTTTTTTCTCCACACATAGTGTTGTGTGTTCCTTCCAAGCATCTCAACTGTAGTTTAATCTGTCCACAGAATATTTTGCCAGTAGCGGCGTGGAACATCCAGATGCACTTTTGCAAACTTCAGACGTGCGGCAATGTTTCTTATGGATAACAGCACCATTCTTGTTTAGTGTTTAACGTATTGTAGACTCGTCAACAGAGATGTTAGCATGTTCTAGAGATTTCTGTAAGTCTTAGCTGACGCTTTAGGATTCTTGTTAACCTCATTGAGCATTCTGTGCTGTGTTCTTGCAGTCAGCTTTGCAGAACGGCCACTCCTAGGGAGAGTAGCAACAGTGCTGAACTTTCTCCATTTAAATACAATTTGTCTTACCGTGGACTGATGAACATCAAGGCTTTTAGAAATACTTGGTAACCCTTTCCAGCTTTATGCAAGTCAACAATTCTTAATCTTAGGTCTTCTGAGATCTCTTTTATTCGAGTAATCAGGCAATGCTTCTTGTGAATAGCAAACTCAGAATGTGTGAGTGTTTTACATAGGTTATGTTGGTTAGAGCTGCCTTGCCCTATCTTGTCTCATTGATTGGACTCCAGGTTAGCAGACTCCCGACTCCAATTAGCTTTCGGATAAGTCATTAGTCTTGGGGTTCTTTTCCCAACCTACAGTGTTAATGGTTCAATTGTGTATTCAATATAGACAAGAAAAATACATTAATTTGTGTGTTATTAGTTTAAGCAGACTGTGTTTGTCTGTTATTGTGACTTAGATTAAGATCAGATCAAATTTTAGGACCAATTTATGCAGAAATCCAGGTAATTCCATACTTTTTCTTGCCAGCACTCCTACTCTGAGAGGCTTCATGAATACAGGCCCTGGGTCGGTACTCACAAAGTATCTCAGAATAGGAGTGCTGATCTAGGATCAGGTCCCCAGTCGCTATGATCTGAAAGGCAAAACTGATCTGAGATCAGCACTCCCCCTCTGAGACGATCCATCGACATGATCCTAAGGTGAGAGGGCTGTCAATATAGACCTGTATGGTTCTCGCCTCCATGTGGTCCACTTATGCAGTGCTCCCTGCAGACAGGAGAAACCTGCACTGGAATATTCATAGCTATGACAAAGCATCAAGATGGATGCTGCAGATAACAGCGGGCCAAACTAACAAAGCATAGAAAATGAGTCGTCCAAAGGGGATTATCAATAACAAGTTTTATGTGCCAACAGAGGAGACCTGGTGAAAAGTAAGACTTCAGGGGGGTTGGAATTCAGGGGTCGGGGTTCTTGGAAACTCAATTACAGGCCGTTCCCGCATGTCGTTTCAGGAGATCTCTGGAACTTGTAATGATTTTATAGTGGGGTCGGAGTGGAGGGCTGTGCTAGGCTTCACACGGCCTGGGTTCCAGGGGACTGAGCTGACCCTTCCAGACACCTTACCTTCGAGCTCCAGCCAGCCCGTCTGTCATCCCTCATTCCAGGCAGAGCTCACAGTAAAGCAGGGTAGACGGCGAGTTCCTAGGGGGAGCTTGTGCGTAATCACCGATGTCTTTATCCACATCAACTGAGTGTGTGTGAGTTGAGATTCCCCTACTGCTTACTCACCAAAACATACTAGTCTGATCACCACCACTGAACTCTGACTGAACCTGTCATAGATGTGCTATTATGCAGCCCTGGACGCTGATTTGCTGAACCGGCACGTCCCTTTCTCAGAGAGGGGCTGTCAGTGAACGATAACTCTCCGGATTGGTGACTGGTACGCTTCTTCCTGATACCCCTGCCTAACTCACACACTTCACTCTGGCCGCTCTAGGTTGACCTCTGACCTAGGGAAGCTAGCAGAGAGGAAGGGACGGCATTACGCTGGGCCTCAATCATACAGCTAGGACTGATGGTGTGGATGTGTGTGTGTGTGTCTGTCTTCTGGTGAAAGACTGGGATGGACAACTTACGTAGGATGTGACCCTCAACTAGCCCTAACAAAGAGATGTTACATACAGACCATAACAACCTTTAAACAACCCCAGAGCTTTCTACATCCCGCAGAACATTTAAGAAGCCAGAGGGGACAAAAAAACTACTGAATTGCAATAAACTCCACTGGTGCCTGGTGGCGGAGAGAAGTACAAGAGGACATGGACGAAACAAAATGGCAGAAAGAAGACGTGTTTTTCCAGTAAAAAAAACAAACTTTTATTATTTGTCTAGAGAACAGGCTGTGGTGGGTGGAAGTCAATGGAGGAGTAAAACCAGAGAGATGGGGCGGAGTCAAACAGACCAGGGTTGAGACCAGGCGGGTGAGATGGGGTGGCACCCTCTGTTTCCATAGTTACAAGGCCAAGGCTCCCATTGGGTCCCAGGCAGGAAGGACGATGGGCTCCTTCTGCATTACTTCCAGCACCTCGGGGGCCAGGTACTTCTTGTCCACGACCACTTCGTACACGTATTCAGAGAACCACTCGTCAGTCATGATTAGGTAACCTGCACACACAGATACATTGGGTTAAAGTATAAAGTTAAAGACCTGATGAAGGTGTATTGATAATGTTGGGATAAGATCCATTCAATCAGTGGAGCGTCAAGATCACCTATGAGCTGCTGGAGTTTATTTTTAATAATCATTAGTCTTGATTAACACCCGTCTCTAAGACCAGGCAGTCTGAAATCCATTAGCTAACAGCTTACACCAGTGACTCACTCTGTACTTCAGTGGACTGCCCAATACTGAAAGCAATGAGTGCGAGTGTTCTGAAGTGTGAGTTCTGATAAGAGGGGCGTCCGTCAGCACCCCTGAACTCCGGCCTATTGTTCCACAGGGAGAGGAGGAGGGAAGGATGGACCCCCACCCTGGACCACCCCACCCTGTCTGTCTGTTCCACACAACACCTGGGTTCAAATATGATTTGAAATCTTTCAAATGCATGGCTAGGACTGGTTTGCTTTAGCCTGCATGGAGTGCTAGGTGGGCTGGGTTTGCACTTTTGGGACATTTATATTGGTTCCATTGCACCAGGTAAGCCAAGCTAAAAGTATTTGAAATGATGTCGAATAGTATTTGAACCCAAGTCTGTCCCACACTTCAGTTGTCAACTCGCACACCCCAGCTCGATAAATCTCCAGATTGCAAGGGAGGGACTGTCCCACACACATCCTTTTATTAATTAACACAGCATTAGGCCACTTTACCCTGCTCCCCCTCAAAAAAACGGACTAAAGAATGTCTCGAATGCCACTTCCTCCTGCTCTAATACATTTTCATAACAAGCCCAGAAACACAACCTTCAGTATACATGATCCTAATCACAAACCTTGGCCCTGAGAACACGTACACACACAGGCCATGGCCTCTCTCGCACAGAAAGGGTGACAGAGAGTACATCAAATCATAAAGAACAGCATATAAAACACTTGATATGAAACACTTGACATTTCGTCAAGAGATTAGACCAGCGAGAGCAGGATTTTTAATGACAAAGGGTATTCCTCATACATTGTTCTAATTTATCTACAAGGGCAATAGGCCTGTCTGAACAAACTAACAACCCAGAGTACAGACAGACAGGAACAGATCCAATCTGTCCACATGGCGATAGGGGAAGACTTGGGATTTGAGCAGGCACGGGCGGGTTCAATTTGGCACGCAGCAGAAAACATTTTTTTTTATTTCTTTTTTTTTTAAACAAACTTTTCTTATTGGACAAGTCCAGGCAGTCCCTCCCTGTTTCAGACTGTTTTCTTCCGTTTGGTGCCTAATGAACCTATAGTCCTGTGGTCATGCAGGACTGTGTAACGGTCAGAGCTGGGCACTAGACCAGGTTGTGACTGTTGTTTGACTTTCCTCTCATCTCTGGACCCAGGCAGAGTATTCAGAGCGCATCACTCCCCCGCTGAAAAGTTGAGTTGTCGATGACGTCACGAGGACCACGTAAAAACGTGCCTGAGCTCAAAACAACACCCCTGATTCTGTGTGTTCAATCTGCGTCTTCTTCCTTTCCAGGAAAGACGTGTGCGTGTGTGTGTGTGTCGGGTGGTGGTTTCGTATAGCGTCATTATTTGTCTTACTGGGGACTGCAGATGTGTCCTACACCGTCTTACAGGGAGAGCTGTGGATGGAGTTTAATTCAGATGAGCTGTCCTGCCTAAGATAGAACAGTACAGCTGAAATGTCGTCAACAACACAGGCCGTTTCCATCGTCTCCTTAGTTCGCGAGAATGAGACAATTATTTTCCAAAACCTATCTGCGATGACGTCACCATCCCACATGTAATAGCAGATTGTAATAGCAGATAGAAAGAGTATGTTAACAAGGGGATCGCAATAGCCAGGACAAATGTTGTTTCTCACTATACCGAAGTAGTTGTAATAGGAGTGGTGCAGAATCCCAGAGGTGCGTTGAAGAGGGCATCTCTAGCCTATAAACAATCTGTCACAAGGGAATATCAAGTCAGATTGGCCCACATTTCCCATATTTGTATAATACCGTGTAAAAATACAAATAGTGCACTCGAAGGCCAACATAATCTATCTTGAGAAAAGCCCTGGTGTTTGAAGGGGTTGGGCAGTTTGTACCAGGCACCACGGTGTTAACCTAATTAGGCAGGATCCTCTTGAGGGAAACAAAATATTACAGGCAAATGGAGGGATGTTAACCCTCGAAACCTTACAAACACACATTTTCTCCGTCCGTCGTGGCGTTGACAAGCCCCCCCAGTCTCTAGCTGTCAAACAAACAGTGCTCTCCACCGCCGCCCTCCATATCGTTTGTTTTCAATAACTTTATTAATACATCCGAGGGAAACGAGAGCGGATATGAAGGCTTTCGCCCATCTGGATGTTTATGGAATGGGATATGCGTGAAATACAGTTGATTTGAAGAGGCTTTGGTGGTAGGACTTTTTTATAGTCTCAATATGCAGATGACATGAAGTCGTTGACCCGAATGTTGTTACTACATAACAGAAACCCGAATAATCTGCACTGGAATGTAGAGGGATGGAGACAGAGAAGAGAGAGTGGGGGAGGAGGGAGAGAGAGACGGAGGGGGGGGGGGGGGGTAATTACATATTTTGATTAAAAAGCCATGCAGTCCCAACGTAAGGTGGGTTCAGTATTTGTTTCCTTTCAAATGTTTTAGCGGCGCTTGATGGAAGAAAAATACTATCTGAACCCATGCCTGTGGTTTGACAGTGTCGGAGTCTTCCACACAGAGGAAGTCTGGAGGTTGAAACAAAATGGCGCACTGCGGTGTTGTGAGAGGGACAAAGGGCCGTTGTCTGAGTAGGGGAAAAAGCCCCGTTGATGCGCTTTCTCTCCTCCTGGGTTCATAGCCTTAACAGACAAAGCTACGGTAGGGGGCCAGACATGAGAGGATGCCGCAAAACTAACCCCAAACCAAAACCAGCCCTGCACACCAGAAGTCAATTATAAATTCATAACAACGCCAGGCGGGTGGGGAGGGAGCATTTTTTCCCTAATCCTACTTCAAATTCAATTGACCTGACAGGAAATTCAACTGTCCCTGTGATTGTACACTAAGCCCTGTGGTGTGAGAGAGGGAAGAGAGACGAGGGGTCTGGGCTTTCACATAGCTCAGCTCAGGCGGACCTAGAGGGGCTCTCGTGTTGCGAGAGGCGTCACAAGACTGCGTGAGAACGGGCCCTCTCCTCCTCTGACCTCTGGCCAACTCAGCGCTCTCACCTTTATTCCCACGGTCGTCCCCCCAGGAGTTCTCCACCCTCCACTTCTCATAACCTCCATCCTTTTCCTCCTGCTAGAGAGAGGGATGAAGAGAGAGAGAGAGGGAGAGGGATGAAGAGAGAGAGAGAGGGAGAGAGACAGAAGAGAGAAATCAAAAGGTGTACAATTTTGTACTACCCGATAAGGAGGCGGGATGCACCAAACAAATGGAGAACAAGTCCAAACAAGTCTGTTTTCTGCTTTACGCCTGTCATTCATGGAGTACATGGTACATGATGATATATACAGAAGATTATACAATATGTTCATCAATAAGAGAAGAGTGCAGGATCCCCAGTGGGGTGCAGGACTGGTAACTCCTATGCTGTGTAGCCTAGGGCCCAAATACTGTCCAGCTGTTCTGAGGGGAAGGAGGAGACAGCTGGGGTCACTTACGGGGGGATTTACAGCCATTTTAAATCCTGCAACCGATTCATACGACTGTAAACACACACTGGATGCCTTTGGTGCAGAGTCACTGGGAAACACTCAAATGCGGTGCATGTGTAGTGTGTGTGCTACCTTGTCGGTGACAGCGGTGAGGATCATGGCGTGTGTCATGAGGGAGTCTCCGAAGATCAGCCTCTCTGCCTTGGACAGGTTCTTTACGGACACCCCGAACACCAACTCATGGTTGAACCTGAGAGACGGGGAACACGGGGAGAGACAGGATGAGATCACACACACACACATCTGATTGATAGTGACTTATACATATGATGTTGCTGCAATTATACTGCCCTACCAAGCAAAAAAGGCAGTAACTGCTATTTACCTTGGTTTCATAGTAACCTAGTGCAGTTACTGCTAATATGACTCCCATTTTCTCAAAAACACAATACGAGGCAGGATTTGTCCACATAATTAGGCATGTATTTACCGTAGCAAAAATGACAAATGAGCAGTTACTGCCCTTTTTGCTTGGTAGGGCAGTATGCTTCTCTCTCTTAATACTCACACATTCATGTCATTGATGCCCAGTTTGCCATGGAAATGCTTGCCCACGTCACAACCAAACCACACAGCCTACGAGAGAGAGAGAGAGAGAAACAGACGTTACAGGCAGTCTCCCTGCATACTCACTCAGTTCTCAAACACAGCCTTCGTCTAACTTCCCGGACACGTTCACACACCCCACCCCCCCACACAGTACCTCTCCCTCTTTGATGGAGTCCGCGGCGGCCTTTTTGAGTAGCTGGATGGGCTGGTTGTTGTACAGAGTGTTGCGTCCTCCCACCATGTTGCCCAGGAACTCAACGCTATACAGCTTCTCATAGGGGTTCTGAGGCCGCGGGTCATTCACCAGACAGACCTGTGGTGGCGGGGGAGCGAGACCAGGGGTCAGACTCAGCTCATCAAGTACCACAGGGAGAGAGGGTATGATCATAGAGAGGTTGTTGTTCCTGGTCTAATAGAGACAAACGGGGCGCCGTGTTTTTCCTGAGTCGGAATAATGAATTATGATCAACTCCGGTCTGCATGACACAAAGCCTATATTGATATTTGATTCAAATGAATCAATAAAGTTGACCTTGTCCTGGATGTTGTAGAGGGGCTTGACCAGCTCCTTGTAGAACTGCTGAGGGGACAGGGGGCCCATGCGGTGGAAGTTCTTGTCCTTGTCTCTGTATTCCCAACAAACGGAGTCAGGAGGGCTGCCCAGACACACACTCGCCACCCGGAAGACCTGTACGCAGCACACACACACGAAAGAAAAACTGAAAAACAGACCAGATTTTTTTTTTTTTAAATACTTAGGTTAGTCATACATTACCACTATAAGACACAGACAGCACATTGATATCCCTCACATAGTCTCAAAAAGCACCATTGTAAAACTCGAACTCGGGGACCAAAAAGAGCTTAACAGTAGTGTGAGGAGGATATCCACCCTGCCAAAGCCCATTCCCTCTTACTCTGCCTGGCTATAGGGCTCGTTCTTCCTGTCGTTGTGGCTTCTGACTGTGTTCCCCTGGTGTACCTCTGGCCTCATCAGTCTGTTTTGACAGGGTTCTCAGAATAAGCTTGATACAGCAAATCTCAGGAATGTCCCTCTAAGGAGGACTTGCCATCCTATGTCTATTATCTAACCGGGTGTTCTGGTGGTCTGAGAAACCCCTGCATTTTCTGTCTTTGATAATGCTGCGGCAGGCTGCCGATCACAAACAGGCTTAAAAATAGCACGCTAACTCCCAAACTGGCACGTAGGAAGTCCGACCGCGAGTATACGAGCACACATATACAATACACACAGACACGCACTTCTATATATTTACAAGGACTTCCCATTGACTCCCACTATTTTCAGCAACAAAAAAAGTCCAGACAAATTAAACTCCTCATAGGGTGAAAATAGAGCTGGGGAATTATTTTTGCTCTTCACCAAAGCAGAGACACTCAGGGGCCGTTGCTGCTGCACTTTTCCACTGTGTCAACTACATTAACTACTAATAGCATTCCTGTGTTCAGGGTGATCGTAGTCAACTATTCCCACACAGGCCCTTGTTGTAAATTAAGAATGTGATATTTGACTGACTCAACTGGTTAAATAAAGGTTAAATAAATACAAATATTTTCAACAAGACAGCACACCAGGTCACATTCCCAGACCCTCACCTTTCCCAACACACAGACAAGACAGCGCCTTGAAGACTCCAGGTTTGTTTTCACTGTCCCGTTGCCCCACGGCGCAGACTAAATGCCAGCGGTGCCCATCCCTGCCCTGAATTTAACCGGCACGGGCCCCAGATGCTCCGAACACACAAACAGGCCCCTTCACCCCGTGCCCTCGGCCCCTGTCCCACCTCACATCCCCGTCTCGTTAAATAAACGCCCCTGCCCGTCCAAACACAACAGAGCACCCATGTAGACCCGGTGAAACGAGGCTCTTCACAAAACAATGAGCCAGAGCCCCACTGACGTCAGCAGGCTGCAGTAGCACAGCCCTCAGTGAGTCAATATTGAATCACCTGCCTCCAAAACAGACAGGCGAAGATGAGCACGAGACACTGGGTGGGCTGGGCACGTCTCCATTAGAATCATGTATATAGCACTACCGCCAAGACTCTGGGTACTGTCTCTTCTGTCCTGTACCCGCTAAAATGTTGATTATGAGTGGACTTTTTCCATTGTATTCCTTCACGGTGTTCACCCACGGTTCATTTCTCAGCACTAGTACAGTCCTCCTCACTACTAGGCTACCGAATCTCTTACAGACATCCAACCAATCCTGTTGGCTCTCTCCCTCTCAGGACACAGAGAGCCATCCATCAGCATGGACAAGCAGAGGCCGATAGGGCCATGTGTGGGGAGCAGACGGCCCACCCTCCCTTCCTGCCACCCTACCCTGGCCCTTCCACTGAGGACAGACACACTGCATTTAGGATGGAAGGGGGAGAGGGGCGATTTACGACTGCTGGACCATGTTAGACCAGATTCTTTAGAGACTGCTTGCCTTCTTTTTAATGTCTGTGTCACTGTCAGTATATCTTCTGACGTACACTACGTAACTCCTCTCCCTCCCACTCCAAAACACTGCTTCAGTGGGTGGGCGGAGCTGGTGAATGAACGCAAAACACAACAGAAAGAATCCCACGCCTGCAGCCTGTCGGGGACTGGTTGCTGAGGGTTTGTAAGCCGTTTAGTTTCTGAGCGCAGACGGGCATCTTCAAGGCCACCCGTCTTCTGATTTTCTGCCTGGCCAGGGTTGAATTAGGGCCTTAGCTGAGATGGCGGCTGGGAACCCCTGTTATTGACAGGAAACCGGAGTGACCCGTGTTTGTAGTGGGAAATTGCACCGCCTGCACCAGAGGACATTAATAGCCTGGGATAAACATTAAACCACACTTTGTAATAAGAAAGTGTCCGTCTTCGTAAAGGCCAAACCAGACAGTAACACGGGACGGATTAACAGTAGTCTAAGACCTGGCTCGTTCTTATTAGACAAGTTTAAGGTTGAAGATATTCCACTTCCTGCCCGTTTTTATCCATTTGGTGCCTAATGAACAAGACCCTGTACTCATAATCTACAGAAAAGCCCTGCAAACCCATTTAATTTGAACAGTCTCAGCAATTAATAGATTTTGGAAGATCTTCTAGATCCACAGCCAGCCCCCCGCAGATCATATTCTTGTGTCATGTGACATGGATGAAGCCCAGGTGTGGGTAATAGGGCCTGTAATAGGGCCTGTCTCAGCGGATCATGCTAGCCTTTGAGCGTACCTACGTAACATGTGTTTGCATGCTTGGCAGTAAACACTGGAGCACCTGCAGCACGACAGCCAGTTAGCATCAATGCTAAAGCAACACACTCGCTCCATCCTTTCCTCCTCGGCTCACGCATGCCTGTTTGCTTGTTGATTTACCTCCCGTTGCCCAAACAGAGGGAAATCAGCTCGTTAGGAGAGAAATAAACAAACAAAACAACAGCACGCCACACTAAAACACCTTGTGCTGGTAACTGTGAAGGGCGGAACCTGCCAAGGCCAGTACAAAGCGTCTCAGAGCAGGAGTGCTGAACTAAGATCAGTTTTTTCCTTCCGAATCACAATGAATAAAAAGGATGGACCTGATCCTGGATCAGCTCTCCAACTCACGCACGCTTTGTGACTACGGGCCGGCTGCTTTCGAGTCAAAGCCCTGGGACACAGAGCCTAGATGAAACTGTAATGCAAGTGACCCGTTCGAGAGAGCAGCTGGGGTAGAAGAATCGGACTGGGGTTGATTGAGACTTTCTGGCCTTGTAAACAGAAAACACATGGGGTCATTACAGATTGTAACAATGTTGTTAAATTAAGAAATATGAGTTTATGAAGTGTGGCAGGCAGCTTTTCAGCGCTGGCAAACGAGCCCACACAATAACAAACCCACCCACAGCGACCTGCTGCTTCAGCCAACGCTGAGCCAACACACTTGGCTACGTCCCAAATGGGAACCTATTCCCTTTATAGTGCACTACTTCTGACCAGAGCCCTCTGTCCTGGTCAACAGTAGTGCACTACATAGGGAATAGGTTCCCATTTGGGATGTACATAGCCACTCTAAAATGTATCATGTCACTCAACTCACTGTCCAATCAATTACTCCTTACAATCTACAAACACAGCACTCATATTGAACACAGTCACATGTGCCTGAAGGAGAATTTCTATTCAGAATGTCCGACGCCCAGATAGCCACGTTCTATACAGTAGAAGCAGCATAGGACTGTTTACGATTCCGTCTGCATGACGCAGTGCCACATGTACCGGACCGAATGAGCAGAGGATGTGAGGAACGTGTGTGTGTGTGTGTGTGTGTAACAAAGTACGTGTGGTCGTGTGCTAGCAGTCGGAGGTGGTTTACATGTGTACATGTGTGTGAACTTGTAACAGTCTCCCTGTGTTGTGCTCTCCTGCACGCCTGTGACGGTGTACATATGCCTGTGCTTCTGCAGAGAACAGGACATTAAAAGGGAGGCCACGGGTCTTTGAAGCTGGCGTGTAGCATGGTGGTGCAGCCTTGCCTCTCTGGTTCTCAGGCCTGTCATGTGGAGCCTGGATGGGAGAGAGTGATGGTCTCCAGCCCACCGTCACACAGGGAGCGTGCACAATCTCAGACCCTCCCCACCTAAAGTAGGCCTGACATCCCCTGGCTTAATGAGGGCCGGGTCTGGGGGCTTTGATCAGCTCTCTCACACACACACACACACACACACACACACACACACACACACACACACACACACACCTTAAATGTAACCACAGACACACACCACTTCTGAATATACACACGCACCACTTCTAAGCATACATTGAAACACACACATGTGCAAGTACACACCAACACACAAAAACCCACAACCTCTCATACTTGGTGTTTACATGGTTTGTGTGTGCAGTCGTATGAACCCAGAACACTGCAATGTGTGACAGTTCTATAGAAGGCACATGCAACACTCCGAAAAGGACTGCAATACTCTGTAATTGAACATGACATGTTTTAAATGACCCGGGTGCCAAATGTCACCCTCTTCCCTAAATAGTGCACTATGAAGGGAATAGGGAGCTATTTGGGACGCAAGCCTACTGTGTCAACACAACATGCTGAGTGACGAGCACACAGAGACGTTAATTAATGAAAAAGGACCCGACTAACTGATCACAGCCGACAGTGTGTATTCCAGCCTAATTAATTATGGCTAATTTGTTGGCTCGCTAGCTAGTAGCTAATCTAAATCACGGCACAACAGTGATGTTTCACTTGTCGCAAAAGATGCCAAGCATAAATAGAAGCCCGGAAGCGCAGTCAACGCGCCCTCCTCTGTACGGACGCCCACGGGACGAGAGGCACTGGTTACCCCTCACCCTCCCGGGTCAACATCCCCCCTTTCTCTCTCTCCACACTCCCCCTGGCTGTCAGAGCTGCGTTACACTAAACAAACTACTACCAGGTGGACAAACACTTTAACAAAAAAATAAAAAAACATCTCTTGGTCATAGAAGAACTGCAACGATGGAGAGCTGGGAGTGTTGCACAATCAGAACGGACTGTAGCTAGCGGACTGTAGCTAGCAGACTGTAGCTAGCGGACTGTAGCTAGCGGACTGTAGCTAGCGGACTGTAGCTAGCGGACTGTAGCTAGCGGACTGTAGCTAGCAGACTGTAGCTAGCGGACTGTAGCTAGCGTACTGTAGCTAGCGGACTGTAGCTAGCGTACTGTAGCTAGCAGACTGTAGCTAGCAGACTGTAGCTAGCGTACTGTAGCTAGCAGACTGTAGCTAGCAGACTGTAGCTAGCGTACTGTAGCTAGCAGACTGTAGCTAGAAGACTGTAGCTAGCGGACTGTAGCTAGCAGACTGTAGCTAACAGACTGTAGCTAGCGTACTGTAGCTAGCGTACTGTAGCTAGCGTACTGTAGCTAGCAGACTGTAGCTAGCGTACTGTAGCTAGCGTACTGTAGCTAGCAGACTGTAGCTAGCAGACTGTAGCTAGCGTACTGTAGCTAGCGGACTGTAGCTAGCGGACTGTAGCTAGCGGACTGTAGCTAGCGTAGGGCATTCAGAGCAGTAAGGGAGGTAGACACAGAATCTATTTAAACAAGCAGTCAGGGGCAAACAAAACCACTCCACACAAAAGCTACATACATCCTTTATGTAATGTTCTCTCTTTGGCTGTGTGATATTGACTGACTGGCCACACGCTCGCACACACACACGCTCGCACACACACACGCTCGCACACACGCTCCTCTGTCTTAAGTGGTGCTGGGAATGTTGAGACATTATGACTTCCTCTCACAGTGAAATTGCCTTACGCCATTTAATGTCAGGAGCGTTGTGATAAAGATCTTGTTTACGGAACATTCTGCCACCAGGTCCGTGAGGCGTGTGTGAGTGCACGTGGACACACACACACACACACACACACACACACACACACACACACACACACTCTCTTTTGCTGCCAGAAGTATAGAATCACATGCCGTCACCAGTGGATTATTAACAGTACAGACCCTATCACTACAGCCATTGTTGCTAACTGTGTAAGAGTTGGGTTACGCAATGTTATCCAGCACTGGGAGGGGCTGTGATTATAGTCCTAATTCATTACTACCGATAAAGCAGTTTAACAAAAAAAAAGGTCATCGCTATTTGGACATTTATAAGCGGTTCCATTTCTAAGCCTACTTATGTCATCCTGATTGGAGGTAGAAAACTAATTAGGGGAAATATAGCTACAACCAATTCCAACAGCGGTGGTATGTAACTATCAGGCCTAGATATCAATCTGAACAGAGGAGGGTCGACCCAACTGTCTGACAGTCCCACTTTAGACTTGATCGAGGAATCAGTGGTGTGCTGAAAGTCAATACAATATCAAGTCAACGGTATTAGATTGGGTAGTGTACTATTTACACACACACGCACACACACACACACACACCTTTTGAATCAACCTGTAGCCCTCTGTGTGCTGCTACAACAGGCGACAGATAGACTTGAATGGCCAAGATTTGAATTGAATGGCCAAAATCTAATCTGAAATCAAATATTGCCTAATAATAACTGGAGCTGTAATGGTTATTGTCCTTGCCTACCCAGTACCTGCCGTGTTAAATACATACAGGCGTGTTACAGCTTGTGACCTATTTCCTCCCTGGATGGAGCACAGATCTATGTGCTGTTACACAGCCCCCCCTGGAGAAAATGATGCAGTCCTACAACATTATTGAAGTACTGAGGAAAACAGTGTGTGTGTGTGTGGTGCGCTGTGTGTCTCTTTCCCTAACATGCGCTTACCTCCTCAATCATGGTGTCCATGGCGTCAGACAGCTCGGCTTTAGTGGAATCACTGGCCACCATGTTCCGCAGTCTTAGACAGTACTCTCTCAGCTGAAAGCCAGGGAACATTGGCATGACATACTGCACAGGGAACTTCATTACCTCGTGACATTGCGGCGCATGTCGGGTTAGGGTTAGTTATCTGGGGCTTCTATAAGAAAACAGACGACACCTAAATAAAAGGTGGATTCCGCGCTCTTTCCGTGGTGTTTCAGTAGAGTGTATATGCTCGCACTGCCTTGGTATGAAACAGGAGGACTTGGTTTCGGTGTTGTATTACCACACAAGACATCTTTATGAATCAGAATGTTGTAAAAATGTGAGTAAACCTACCTTGTGATTGAGGATGTCATTCATTCTCCGTGAGGCCTCGGAGCTGTGAGACTCTGGGAAGCATTTCTTTGGGATAACTCCGTACTTTTCTGATGATCAGGGAAAGATAATAATAAATAGATAAATATATACACACACACACACACCATTTAGCAGACGTTTTTATCCAAAAGCGACTTGCAGTCATGCGTATATACATTTTACATATGGGAGGCCCCAGCGGGAATCGCACCCACGACCCTGGAGTTCCAAGCGCCATGCTCTACCAACTGAGCCACAGAGGACCACAACGTTAAAGCTTTGCCCATTGGCTCTGGTCAAAAGTAATGCACTATATAGGGAAGATGATGCTAGTTGGGACACAGACTTGATCTGAACCACTAACCTGACTCATTAAAACAGTGGAAGGGGAAGAGCAAGCACATTACGTAAAGTGGCACATATAGCATGCAATTACATAGAATGTCTAATTACAGAGAATTGCACAGTTACATAGAATGTCTAATTACAGAGAATTACACAGTTACATAGAATGTCTAATTACAGAGAATTACACAGTTACATAGAATGTCTAATTACAGAGAATTACACAGTTACATAGAATGTCTAATTACAGAGAATTACACAGTTACATAGAATGTCTAATTACAGAGAATTACACAGTTACATAGAATGTCTAATTACAGAGAATTACACAGTTACATAGAATGTCTAATTACAAAGAATTACACAGTTACATAGAATGTCTAATTACAGAGAATTACACAGTTACAAAGAATGTCTAATTACAGAGAATTACACAGTTACATAGAATGTCTAATTACAGAGAATTACACAGTTACATAGAATGTCTAATTACAAAGAATTAAAGTTACATAGAATGTCTAATTACAAAGAATTACAGTTACATAGAACGTCTAATTACAAAGAATTACACAGTTACATAGAATGTCTAATTACAAAGAATTACAGTTACATAGAACGTCTAATTACAAAGAACTACACAGCAACTACAACATTAGTAATTCACTTGAAACAGAATCTAGACAGTTCCAGTATAAATTTATAAAAAGTTACAGTCTAGTTATACCTGTGAGTCCTAAATGGCACCCTATTCCCTATGTATGACCCCTGATCAGACGTAGTACCTGATATAGGGAATAAGGTGCCATTCAGGACAGTATAACTAGACTGTAACTACTCGGCGGAGGCTGTTTTACTGCAGAAAATAAGCAAATTTATACTGGAACTGTCATAATGACATAGCATAATGCGAGTGTTGCAGCAACACTCCCCCGATCGGACAACAACAGGTGTGAACTGACCAATGAGGTTGACCAGCATATCCCACTGGCCGCCGTCGTTGGTGGGATTGGAGAGCAGGAACTGGACCAGTCTGCCATCCACAGGCTCCTTCCTCTGGGCTGTCTCCACACAGGCCTGCAGGAAGTAGTAGCACCGCTCCACCTGAAGGGAGGGGAGAAAAGGGAAATGATGGGGGGGGGTCATGGTGACGTCCAATCAGTACAATATTGTCCAGTGTACAGAGCGCCACACACAAAGGGGGTTTAAGGCAGACAAGGAGTCTAATAGTACGAGAAATACACACCAACACCGTTTACACCCTACCGCTGAAATGTAAACAAACACTGTGTATATTCCAGCGACTGTTGCTAAAAGTTGCCCAAATTAATACATGTGATTTGAATAAGACGAACAAATGTGGTCTTACCTTATCCCAGAAGAAGAGGTAGGACTGACTGAACTCAAACTCTTCGATGTTGAACTTTTTCATGAAGGGAAGGCGCATGACGTTGAGGCACGAGAAGATCCAGCATCTCCCTGAAACACACAAATTAGCACAGATGACTATGGAACCGTGTATATGGGAGCAACTGTTAAGACATACGTGTGCTTCAATGGTTGCTTGCCAGATGGCTCCCTATCCCTTATACATAGACACGTAGCTAGGCCTCTCTGTGGTTTTGTCATTACAGAAAACCATGTAAAATGATGCATCAACAACAACAAAAAACGCAGCAATGAGACCAGTGTGTTTGGGGACGGCCGGGTTGTCAGTCAGAACAGTTGGGGAGGTAATAGGCTAATCAACTTCTGAGACAATGTATCCATCTTCAACCATTCAAAAAGGGAAGAACAATGCTTTGCAGTCTTTGTACATGGCCAGGCCTCTGAAGTAGTTGCAGATGCTGGGTGTCAAATATATTGGCACCCTTTATTTCAATTTCTTCAACCAAAAAAATTTGGAAATTGAAAAACGTGTTTATACGTGTATTTGTTTGATTTACAGCTGCAAAGGACTTAAAAAAAAATAATGTATTCTCTCAAAAATGGCCTGAACTAAATCATCTGTAATTTAGGTGGCTACAGGGTAAAAAAAGGGAAAAAAAAGACAGTCAACCAGTTTGAAAAGAAAAAACAGAACGCTCTGTTCCATTGTACTCCATTGTAAAGAGCAAGAGTGCCAATATATTTGACCGTATCTGTAAGTATACCTGAGTTTTTCTGGTTGGTGATAGGCTTGCCCTCTGTGGGGATGGAGTGCTGGAATATGTGCACGGTGTCCTGGACCGTCTGCCTGTGCAGACACACCTCCAGCGGGTCGATGCACGTGGACACATTCTGGGCCAGCAGGTACCTGGGCTCCGCCCGCAAACGCTTTACAAAGGAGGCAATCTTCTCCTGACTCAGACCTGAGGAGGACAAGCGAGAGGTCGTAATTCTTAAGGAGACAGGGTTAGCCTGGTTACCGGTCTGTTTATGCTCTCTTGCCAACTTCAGAATGGAATTCTCATGCAAATTCTTTGGCGTGACAGGGAGTTGGCAACAGAGCAGAAACAGATCTGGGACCAGGCTAGGACAGGGTTTATTAGAAATGGAAACAGTCTGGATGAAACAAAGTGGTAAAGAGCTGTAATATAGGGGGGGTGTTATTTGTGTTTGACCTGGCAAAGAGACAATGGTTTCCTAATTGTTCCCTGGACAGGACTAATAAAGTTGTACTGTATTACTGTTGGAATTGTCAACAAAGTGGCAAAAGGACCTTTCAAATAATGCCTTGCCCCGCCCACTCCACACCAGACAAGGTGGTACAAAACAGTTCGGTATCAAATTCAAATATGCTCGAGCTCACAAAACTGTTCTCATCCTATGTTCACAGGAATTATCCATATACAGTGCCTTCAGAAAGTATTCATACCCCTTGACTTACTCCACATTTTGTTGTGTTACGGTCTGATTTCAAAATGGATTAGATAAATGTTTTTCCCTCACCCATCTACACACAATACATCATGATGACAAAGTAAAAACATGTTTTTAGAAATGTTTGCATACGTATTGAAAATGAAATAAGTACTCCCACCCCTGAGTCAATACTTAGTAGAAGCACGTTAGGCAGCAATTACAGTTTAGTGTCTTTCTGGGAAACTCTCTAAGAGCTTTCCAGGCGTGGATTGTACAACATTTGCCCAGAATTGTTTTCAAACTTCTTCCAAATTGGTTGTTGATCATTGCTTGACAAGATCTGAAGATGATTGTCTTAGATTTTCAAGTAGATGTAACTCGGCCACTCGGGAACATTCAATGTGTTTGGGCTGACCCCATTTAGTCAACTGATCAATTCTTCGGTCGATAAGCCGTTGGTCGCCCGAGACTTCTTTAGTCGAGCAGTAGCAAAAACAAAATCATAGTGTTCCTGTCTGATTCGCACCTGTCTGAGTGGACTGAAACATTGTGGAGGCCGTGGGGATGACAAAGTCCATCACTCTAAGACATGTGCTACTGAAATTGTACATGGTAATATTACGTAAGAACAAGTGTGGAACACTAATAAAAAAGTATATTAGTTGATAACAAAATGTGCTTTCTCCCGCGATGGATAGCGGCCGCTGTCCTCGGTTCTGAACCATCACTGAGCTGTTGAATGGGCTCCTTTTCCTAGACCATGTTGCCATGTGCATAACAAATCGGAAAAGGCAACAGCGGAGTCAGGAGGCGAGAAAACAGCCCTTGCCTTAACTGTCTAAGAAAAGTGAAGAGAGAAACCCAAACTGAATTGTCTATAATCAACAGCCTAACTGTTAAATGTGTCTGGCTTAAAAAGATCATCCATAAATAAAGTATATGGAAAAATACATGTGTTAAAATATCGACCAAAGAACAGACGACTCTTGGTCGACTAAGCCCTACTGTGTTCTTGGTAAGCAACTCCAGTGTGGCCATGTGTTTTAGGTTATTGTCATTCTGAAAGTGAAATTCATCTCCCAGTGTCTAGTGGAAAGCAGACTGAACCTGGTTTTCCTCTAGGATTTTGCCTGTGTCTATTCCATTTATTTTATATCCTGAAAAACTCCCCACTCCTTAACAATTACAAGCATACAGATAACATGTATGAACGACTTGATTAGTGTAGTGTTAGCTAGCTACATAGTTGTATTTGCTGTCTTCGTATCCAAGATAATTGTGTAGTTTAGAGGGTGTAGTTTTAGAGTGATTATCTTAATTTACCGAGGTTAGCTAGCCAGCTATTTGTCGTCCTTAACGTAGGAGACACTGCTAGCTAGCCAACAGCTAGCCAACGTCTTCCGAACAGAACTTCCGCACTCAACAATCCGGTCGCATTTCGCTTCGCTCCACAGGTAGTATCACATTTTTCATTTCATTTCATTACAGTACAACGGCTTGATTTGTTTGATCGTAGCTAGCTACATAGCTAGCTACATAGCCGTCTTTGTATCAAAGATAATGTGCAGTCTTGAGCGATTTCCTAGGTTAGCTAGCCAGCTATTGTCGTTCTTTTAACGCAACGTAACGTAATCAACACTGCTAGCTAGCCAGCTAGCCCCGAATAGCAGCACAGTAGCACAGTAGAAACTATTACATTCAACGGAACGACTTGATTAGTGTAGTGTCAACAACGCAGACACTGCCAGCTAGCCTACATAGTCAACAACGCAGCCTCTGCCAGCTAGCCTACTTCAGCAGTACTGTATCATTTTAATCATTTTAGTCAATAAGATTCTTGCTACGTAAGCTTAACTTTCTGAACATTCGAGACGTGTAGTCCACTTGTCATTCCAATCTCCTTTGCATTAGCGTAGCCTCTTGTGTAGCCTGTCAACTATGTGTTTGTCTATCCCTGTTCTCTCCTCTCTGCACAGACCATACAAACGCTCCACACCGCGTGGCCGCGGCCACCCTAATCTGGTGGTCCCAGCGCGCACGACCCACGTGGAGTTCCAGGTCTCCGGTAGCCTCTGGAACTGCCGATCTGCGGCCAACAAGGCAGAGTTCATCTCAGCCTATGCCTCCCTCCAGTCCCTCGACTTCTTGGCACTGACGGAAACATGGATCACCACAGACAACACTGCTACTCCTACTGCTCTCTCTTCGTCTGCCCACGTGTTCTCGCACACCCCGAGAGCTTCTGGTCAGCGGGGTGGTGGCACCGGGATCCTCATCTCTCCCAAGTGGTCATTCTCTCTTTCTCCCCTTACCCATCTGTCTATCGCCTCCTTTGAATTCCATGCTGTCACAGTTACCAGCCCTTTCAAGCTTAACATCCTTATCATTTATCGCCCTCCAGGTTCCCTCGGAGAGTTCATCAATGAGCTTGATGCCTTGATAAGCTCCTTTCCTGAGGACGGCTCACCTCTCACAGTTCTGGGCGACTTTAACCTCCCCACGTCTACCTTTGACTCATTCCTCTCTGCCTCCTTCTTTCCACTCCTCTACTCTTTTGACCTCACCCTCTCACCTTCCCCCCCTACTCACAAGGCAGGAAATACACTCGACCTCATCTTTACTAGATGCTGTTCTTCCACTAACCTCATTGCAACTCCCCTCCAAGTCTCCGACCACTACCTTGTATCCTTTTCCCTCTCGCTCTCATCCAACACTTCCCACACTGCCCCTACTCGGATGGTATCGCGCCGTCCCAACCTTCGCTCTCTCTCCCCGCTACTCTCTCCTCTTCCATCCTATCATCTCTTCCCTCTGCTCAAACCTTCTCCAACCTATCTCCTGATTCTGCCTCCTCAACCCTCCTCTCCTCCCTTTCTGCATCCTTTGACTCTCTATGTCCCCTATCCTCCAGGCCGGCTCGGTCCTCCCTCCCGCTCCGTGGCTCGACGACTCATTGCGAGCTCACAGAACAGGGCTCCGGGCAGCCGAGCGGAAATGGAGGAAAACTCGCCTCCCTGCGGACCTGACATCCTTTCACTCCCTCCTCTCTACATTTTCCTCTTCTCTCTCTGCTGCTAAAGCCACTTTCTACCACTCTAAATTCCAAGCATCTGCCTCTAACCCTAGGAAGCTCTTTGCCACCTTCTCCTCCCTCCTGAATCCTCCTCCCCCTCCCCCTCCTCCCTCTCTGCAGATGACTTCGTCAACCATTTTGAAAAGAAGGTCGACGACATCCGATCCTCGTTTGCTAAGTCAAACGACACCGCTGGTTCTGCTCACACTGCCCTACCCTGTGCTCTGACCTCTTTCTCCCTCTCTCTCCAGATGAAATCTCGCGTCTTGTGACGGCCGGCCGCCCAAC
The DNA here is from genome assembly GCF_034236695.1 of Oncorhynchus nerka. NCBI lineage: Eukaryota > Metazoa > Chordata > Actinopteri > Salmoniformes > Salmonidae > Oncorhynchus > Oncorhynchus nerka. The sequence continues at coordinate 46,658,786 of NC_088406.1, forward strand.
AACCTGCCCGCTTGACCCTATCCCCTCCTCTCTTCTCCAGACCATTTCCGGAGACCTTCTCCCTTACCTCACCTCGCTCATCAACTCATCCCTGACCGCTGGCTACGTCCCTTCCGTCTTCAAGAGAGCGAGAGTTGCACCCCTTCTGAAAAAACCTACACTCGATCCCTCCGATGTCAACAACTACAGACCAGTATCCCTTCTTTCTTTTCTCTCCAAAACTCTTGAACGTGCCGTCCTTGGCCAGCTCTCCCGCTATCTCTCTCAGAATTACCTTCTTGATCCAAATCAGTCAGGTTTCAAGACTAGTCATTCAACTGAGACTGCTCTTCTCTGTATCACGGAGGCCCTCCGCACTGCTAAAGCTAACTCTCTCTCCTCTGCTCTCATCCTTCTAGACCTATCGGCTGCCTTCGATACTGTGAACCATCAGATCCTCCTCTCCACCCTCTCCGAGTTGGGCATCTCCGGCGCGGCCCACGCTTGGATTGCGTCCTACCTGACAGGTCGCTCCTACCAGGTGGCGTGGCGAGAATCTGTCTCCTCACCACGCGCTCTCACCACTGGCGTCCCCAGGGCTCTGTTCTAGGCCCTCTCCTATTCTCGCTATACACCAAGTCACTTGGCTCTGTCATAACCTCACATGGTCTCTCCTATCATTGCTATGCAGACGACACACAATTAATCTTCTCCTTTCCCCCTTCTGATGACCAGGTGGCGAATCGCATCTCTGCATGTCTGGCAGACATATCAGTGTGGATGACGGATCACCACCTCAAGCTGAACCTCGGCAAGACGGAGCTGCTCTTCCTCCCGGGGAAGGACTGCCCGTTCCATGATCTCGCCATCACGGTTGACAACTCCATTGTGTCCTCCTCCCAGAGCGCTAAGAACCTTGGCGTGATCCTGGACAACACCCTGTCGTTCTCAACTAACATCAAGGCGGTGGCCCGTTCCTGTAGGTTCATGCTCTACAACATCCGCAGAGTACGACCCTGCCTCACACAGGAAGCGGCGCAGGTCCTAATCCAGGCACTCGTCATCTCCCGTCTGGATTACTGCAACTCGCTGTTGGCTGGGCTCCCTGCCTGTGCCATTAAACCCCTACAACTCATCCAGAACGCCGCAGCTCGTCTGGTGTTCAACCTTCCCAAGTTATCTCACGTCACCCCGCTCCTCCGCTCTCTCCACTGGCTTCCAGTTGAAGCTCGCATCCGCTACAAGACCATGGTGCTTGCCTACGGAGCTGTGAGGGGAACGGCACCTCAGTACCTCCAGGCTCTGATCAGGCCCTACACCCAAACAAGGGCACTGCGTTCATCCACCTCTGGCCTGCTCGCCTCCCTACCACTGAGGAAGTACAGTTCCCGCTCAGCCCAGTCAAAACTGTTCGCTGCTCTGGCCCCCCAATGGTGGAACAAACTCCCTCACGACGCCAGGACAGCGGAGTCAATCACCACCTTCCGGAGACACCTGAAACCCCACCTCTTTAAGGAATACCTAGGATAGGATAAAGTAATCCCTCTCACCCCCCCTTAAAAGATTTAGATGCACTACTGTTCCACTGGATGTCATAAGGTGAATGCACCAATTTGTAAGTCGCTCTGGATAAGAGCGTCTGCTAAATGACTTAAATGTAATGTAAATGTAACATGTTGCAACCACTACCATGCCTGAAAATATGGAGAGTGGTACTCAGTAATATGTTGTATTGGATTTACCCCAAACATAACATTCTGTATTCAGGAAAAAAAGTTAATCGCTTTGTCACATTTTTCGAAGTCTTACTTTAGTGCCTTGTTACAAACAGGATGCATGTTCTGGAATATTTGTATTCTATGCGGGCTTCCTTCTTTTCACTCAATTAGGTTAGTATTGTGGAGTAACTACAATGTTGTTAATCCATCCTCAGTTTTCTCTTATCACAGCCATTAAACCAGGGCGGCAAGGTAGCCTAGTGGTTAGAGCGTTGGACTAGTAACCAAAAGGTTGCAAGTTCAAATCCCCGAGCTGACATAGCAATGCTATCATTCTGACGTTCTGCCTAGGAACAGTTAACCCACTGTCGTTGAAAATAAGAATTTGTTCTTAACTGTCTTGCCTAGTTAAATAAAGGTTAAAAAAAGCTTAAAAAATTAAAAACTCTGTAACTCTTTTAAAGTCACCATTGGCCTCATGGTGAAATCCCTGAATGGTTTCCTTCATCTCCGGCAACTGAATTGGGAAGGACACCTGTATCTTTGGATTGACTGGGTGTATTGATATACACCCAGAGTGTAATTAATAACTTCACCATAGTCAAAAGGGATATTCAATGTCTGTTTTTTTTTACCCATCTATCAATAGGTTCCCTTCTTTGTAAGGCATTGGAAAACCTCACTGGTCTTTGTGGTTGAATCTGTTTGAAATTCGTTGATCGGCTGAGGGACCTTATGGTTAATTGTATGTGTGTGGTACAGAGATGAGGTAGTCATGCAAAAAAATCTAACACTATTATTACAGAGTGGATGCACTTTATTATGCAACTTTTTTACTCCTGAATTTATTTAGGCTTGCCATAACAAATAAATATCGCAAAATAAATATCAGCCTGCGCAGAGAAGCACGAGATTGAACTTCTCAACTTTTTAGAGTTTTCCCTGTCAGTTAACATTATGAACATTTCCCTTTACTGAATCAATGCAATATTAGCCACTTTCAATACAATAACAAAATGAACTATGCAAGAGATTTTGTTGTAGGGAGAACACATCTCAGTAGGATTCTATTGTATTGACAGGCACGACTCAGGCCCGCTCTCTACACAGACCGGTGCGCCATAACCAATCAGAGCTGCAATAGGACTATATGGAAATCGACCATTGCCATATATGGATATGTGCCATTCACTTTGAACTGGACTGTGTTTACAGCATGAGCTGTCATAAGAAGATGTGCTTGTTGAGATCAAAGTGAAAGATAAATGTAGCCACGTGTGCACATTTGTTCATATCCTTTGCTAGTTTGTGAGTTATTAGCCCAGGTATAGATCATTTTTAGTCAGCAATGGGGGAGTGATTGCTTCCTACAAGAGCACAAAACACGTGCAACTCTAGCCACCTTTGAAAAGTGAGTCAAGAGCTTTTTTTTGTCTTAAAGGGGCAGTATTGTATTTTGAGATATGCTTGAATAAGCTAAGGAGCCAATAGGTAGCATAATTTGCCTGATTCTCTGTAATAATGGTATGGGAATAATGCTACATTTATTTTTGTAAAGTAGTTTCTTGCATCAAACACCTCCTTATCTGAAGGACAACTGAATAAACAGGTTAATGTCTAGCCCTGTATGTTTTTTTTCAAAAGCCTCATGGAATGTAGGCCTACATTGAACACCACACATTGGCTGCCACTGTAGACTGAATGATAGCACTGCTATATTTCCATGATAAAATGTTAGGGATGCATTTTCTCCATTGTTTCTGATGGTAGGTCACTCTGGTAGACCTACATTATGATCAAATAGCCACAGTAGCCTACTTGGTCACTGTTAAAACTGCAACTTAAAGCAGGTACAGCCTCAGTGTTCACATTAAACACGTGCAGGAAGTTGCACCAGATTTTCACAATGTTCAAGTTTGCACTCAGCAGGCCTGAAATTTGCTAAAAATGTAGGGAACATTGGTGTAGGCTAGTGACAAAATAATAATCTATTTAACCCAGTTTAAATTCAGACTAACAACAAAATGTGGAAAAAGTCAAGGGGTGTGAATACTTTTTGAAGACACTGTACTATATATGTGAAACTAGAACTCTGTAGTAGTGGTACACTGACAAAATAATACTGGTGTGTGATTCCATCAAATACTGAACAGCAATTAAAAACAGAGAAGACCATTGCTTAATCATGCATGACTCAAGCCCTATTGCTTCTGGTCCTTTAGGCTATTTTCCATGACAGAAAAGTTTAAATATACTGGCCATTCCTGGGGTGTATTCACTAGTTCACACCATAGTAAAGAATAGCAAACATTGTGCATCAGAAAATATTTTAAAACAAAAACGTGTTATTATTTTTGACAAATTGAGGTAGATCCCTCCCTGTTTCCTACAGGGATTGACAAACTCACATGCCTCAATACTCCAACTTTACCACTCAAGTTGGAGAAGTCATACCTAATTTCCTGCTGTCAGCTTGCTACAGTACATGGATAATAGAGACCCTATTATGAAGACCCTGATTTAATCAGTGTACATAACCAAGAGGGGTGTGTCGCCATACAAACGCAGGGATAGGCTGATAGCCCATTCCAACGCAGCCTCCACATAATGGAAAAGCTTGAATGGGAATGACTGTCAGTGTCACTTTAGTTTTGTATGGAAAGGTGCCACACTGGTGTCTAGCGTGACTTGCAACTTTACATAGGAGTTGTTATATAGCTTTTATGACTGACTTAGCATCTTTTCTAGTCTTTGGGTGCAAGTCTTTCAGAGATCAACAAGGTACCAAATCACACCATAAGATCAAAGTCTATCACTATAAACCCGTTGTCATATTGTGTCAAACATCCTTCCCAATCTGGTAGCCTAATGTTTAATGGTGCCAGGGAGGGCATCATCTTTGCACAAATCAGTATTGGGTTGGTCGTGCACTGCCTGCTTGTTGACAAACACTGCTTCCCACTTTATTAAAAGGAAGGCAGGAAGGCTAGCCATTAAGAGCTTAAGGTCGCTGATTCAAATCCCGAGCCGGTAAGGTGGAAAAGCTTCCGTTATTCCATTAAGCAAGGCAGTTAAGCCCCAGCAACAATTGGTCCCCAGGAGCCGATGACGTGGACTTCGATTAAGGCAGCTCCCCGCACCTTTCTGATTCAGAGGGTTTGGGTTAAATCCCCTATCGGTTTTTCCTTTATTGAAAAGCACTGGACAATGCTCTCCTAAAAAGTTGTTTAGAAAGAAGGCACCTCAACTTGCTTGCTATGTTAACTGACTGACTGGCTAGCTAACACAGTTAGCTGTCAAGCCGATAGTTGGCTAACGTTACATAGTTAGCGAACGTTAGCTAGCTAACTAGTTACTAGTAACCATAAACTTTTCTGGCATTGATAGCTGGGAAGACGTTGGGTGGTGGGGCTGATGTTGTTCGGCTAACGTTAGCAAGCTAGCTAACAATATCTGTCATGTCATTAGCAAAGTGAAAATACACATAAGCAACTGTCTGGTTAGCTAAGCTATGTTACCTAATTTAGCTAGCTAATGGTCTATCTGAAAAGTGATATAAGGCTAGCTAGCTAGTCGGCTAACGTTAGCTAGCTTGCTAGACACTAGCCGGGAACGCAAATTAACCTCACATGCTGGCTATACAAGTGACAATGAATGAAATAAGAGAAAGTAACACATTACATACCAGTCTCCATGTTTACGAAGAGGGTTAGCAAGTGTTTCTAAATATCTTTAAAAGTCACCGGCTCTTTGTTTATCTCATTCGCCGACAGTCAGTCCGATCAGAGTTCCGACCGGAAACAGGAAACATAATTGTTACAATGTAACCCCAAGTCAGTGTCTGTCCTAGCTGTGGAGTTACATCATACACCAATTGAATGTATTATTTTGATAGGTTTATAATCCTGATTTTAAAGGAGTTATTCATTAAATGAAATGAAATTGAGTTTCAGTCAGAACTGTTTAGGATTTGATTAATATTAAAAGACTATGGCAATTGAATGGACTGATTAGTTTTGTCACTAATAGTTCCTTTAAAATAGAAATAAACACCCTTGGCATAACAGTTTCAACAGCTTACCGATCACTGTACCTGTACACAGCCAATATGTAAATAGCACACCCAACTACTTCATCCCCATATTGTTACTTATCCTGTTGCTCTTTTGCACCCCAGTATCTCACATCATCATCTGCACATCTATCACTCCAGTGTTAATGCTAAATTGTAATTATTTCGCCTCCATGGCCTATTTATTGCCTTACTTCCCTACTCTTCTACATTTGCACACACTGTACATAGATTTTTCTATTGTGTTATTGACTGTACGTTTGTTTATGTGTAACTCTGTGTTGTTGTTTTGTCGTACTGCTTTGCTTTGTCTTGGCCAGCTCGCAGTTGTAAATGAGAACTTGATCTCAACTCGCCTACCTGGTTAAATAAAGGTGAAATACAAAAATAAATAAAAAAACATGCCCCTAAAAAGAAGTATGCCCGAGACTGGTGAGGACATGGGACCTCATATTAGAGGATCATCAGAGTCAGTACAGTTGCTCTATACCAAGTTATTCAGTTGAAATGTGACAATCATTGTGGAATGTATGTATACCGTTCTTATTATTCCGTAATAACTCATTTTGTTGCTCTCATTTTACAGTTTGAACTACCTTGCGGTTGGCCTGAATTGGTTCGAAATATAGCCTTGGTTGGATAGAAGCAACAAGGAGATTTACTTTACAACATGGTCCATGCCATTACACAATCTTCCTTTGAAATAGAAAAAAAATTAGATTCAATGTACAGACACAATCAAAAACATACACATTCAACACACTCTCTTCTTGGTTTCCATGGAAATGTATTCTTCAGTAAATGTAATACTGAATGTATTTTCTATGAAAGGAGTTAATAATTGTGCCCAGCCCACAGATTTCAGTGTTCAGCCTGAGGAAGGATGTGATTTGCCTTTTGGAGTTGGAGTTGGAGAGAGTGAGAGTGAGAGTGAGAGTGAGAGTGTGTGTGTGTGTGTGTGTGTGTGTGTGTGTGTGTGTGTGTGTGTGTGTGTGTGTGTGTGTGTGTGTGTGTGTGTGTGTGTGTGTGTGTGTGTGTGTGTGTGTGTGTGTGTGTGTGTGTGTGTGTGTGTGTGTGTGTGTGTGTGTGTGCGTGTGTGTGCGTGTGTGTGTGCGTGTGCATGTGTGCGTGCGAACTTCCTTCCTTACTTCCAACTCGACTGAGGCAGCTGGTGGAAACCATTTCGCAATTGCGGAGAGTACACTCCCAATGAGGGGGAAAAATGTCATGAGAAAGTGAGAGAACAATTGAAAAACGAAGAACAATTTATATACGCCTGGTAAAAACACAGTAGTTATTGCGCTGATAATGTTCGGTCCAGCTTCCTGAGGCACCAGGACATGTCTTGGGGCTGCTCTATGGAACCCGGCATGAGCTCATACAGGGGAAAGTAACTGGAAGGGGAACGCTGAAGAAAAACATACTATTCTAAGGGAAAGAAAGACATGTACAACTGTCTGTTTCTCTCATTGACCTGTCTATGCATTCTCCCGGGTAAGTCCAACTACTTATGTTTAGGATTCCTGACAGTTGTGGATATAACCTTGGTTTTAAAACCAGAAGTAGGATGACCAACAAGCACCTGAAACAGCTATCTAGGATGTCACTCAAGAAAAGAAAGGACAAGTAATCAATCAAACAATCTAATCTAAATTGATGTACCATCTGCTTTCCTACAAGAGAGGTTTCATGGGGAATAACTACTCTCAATTAGTTCTCTCTCATTACTATAAATGTAGATTGCTGTTAGGATATTCATTGCTGTAGATGCTGCTCCTCTGTTGTCTAGTGAATTGTTTGTATCATATTTATGTGTTCACTTCTTTTCAACTTTTGTTCCCTCAGGTCATGATGCAGAGGAGTGTGTGACTTCTATCTTGGCAAAGAGAGGTTCTGTTAACGTACCAAAAGGGGGCACTCTTTCCCTATCCTGTGTTGTTCAGCATTGTGGAGATGATGGCTGGACAGGAGGATGGGGTCTGTCAACAGAGGGACAGTTCCTTCTCTTTAGTCCCACTCCAAGGCATCATCTCTCCAATGTCACGTTGACAACCAATAGAACCCGTCTGCTCATGGACATCCTCAACGTCAACCAATCAGATCATGGAATGTACCAATGCCAGATCACCTGGGTTGAGGGATACACCAGTGTTGGACATATGACACATGTGAACATTACTGCAGGTACATATGGTCCTTCTATTGTTAATACATTTCATGCAAGTAATGTACAGTATGTATTTATTTTTTTTACCCCCAAAATAAGAAACAATCACAGAAAATGATCACTCCACATTCCGAGATGACAAGTAGACTGGTATGTGCTCTGACATCATTGATTTTGCTGTACCCTTTCTCTGTAGCCACACCACCCACATCCGTGTGGAAGGTATATTCCAGGGTGGCGGTGTATGTAAGTACCTGTTTGGTAATCACCCTGGTAATCACCCTGGTTTTGGTTCTGGGTCTGGCTTGCCATAGAAGGTCAAAGGTCCCGTCTCAGCCCCCACCAATACCACCGCCGAACCCCCCGCCACGCTCCCGAAGCGCACGCAAGGACAAGCCCCGTAAGACATCTCTTTCTTTATCGATACAGTTTCATAACATCTTGCTGCAGTGTGTTGACATGCACATTTCTACCACAGCACTGTACATTAACTTGCTATCCAATTGTACAGTTGAATGTGTCTACTGCTTATTTAAAGGCCAAGTCTAATGCTAATTTGTGAAGTGCCCAATTAGGTGTGCATTAATTCTGCTTTTGACTCGTATCTTTTCTTTGCAGCCACACCCAAGCCTAAACCAAAGATAGAGGTGCGTGTTCTTTGAATAATGGCTTCTGAATGCCCTTATCGTTAACCTTTTTCTAGAATGCTTCCTCGGGCTAACTTGAGTGTCTGTTTTCTTGCAGTTGGTCTATGCAGCTCTTTCAAAGGGCTGCCTTGAACAGCCGAATCCTAATCCTCAACGAGAAGCTGCACAGCCCACAGTCTACTCCTCTCTCCGCTTCTCCTGACTCAGTCAGACTTTGTATTGTAGAGACCTTAACCCATCTCCTACTCATTGAGCACACACTGGTTGAATCAACGTTGTTTCCACGTAATTTCAATGAAAGTACGTGGAACCAACGTGGAATAAGTGAAAGGGAAAGGGGGATACCTAGTCAGTTGTACAACTGAATGCATTCAACTGAAATGTGTCTTCTGCATTTAACCCAAACCCCTCTGAATCAGAATAGACGTTGAATTGACGTCTGTGGCCAGTAGGTAGTGACCTCGTCAAATGGTTGGATCTCTTGGCGTAAAGGCTTAGGCGTTGGCTTGACAGTCGCTGGACCCGGGTTCGAGTCTTGACCAAGGCTATCCCCTGAATTCACTACAATATTCACCTCCGCATGGAACAGACTGTTTTCGACCAAGTGGTCACATTTCAGAGCTCTGGATTGAATGTTTTCAGATGCGTTCTGTATTTTGTATGTGCCATGCAGTGACTGCTATCCACGCACTCAGCTAGATGATGTGATGCCATGTGAAAATCATCTGAGAAAATCATCTATGTTCAATGGTCTAAATAATGATGTGTGCAACAGTCTTTTATTGGTTAAAGCTGTAATTATTATGTCATTGGTGGAAACTACTTTCTCTGCCTTGTGTATTAAATGTTTCCCCCTCCAAACAATGTTCCATGTAAAGCAGACCTGGGTTCAGATACTATTAGACATATTTCAAATACTTTGAGTGTTTGCTCTAGCCTGCCTGGAGGAGCAGAGGGGTGAGGTTTGCAGTTTTTTTGGACTATTCCATTGGTCCGTTAAGTCAGGCAAGCTCAATCAGGCAAATATATACATTATTTAAGATGATTTCAAGTAGTATTTGAACCCAGGTCTAAAGCATGCTATGTCCCTTTTATAATTAACAGACAAGAACATTCAGATATGCCTCTGTTCCTTCCTGTGAGGTCACTGGATTAAGCAACACAACACAAATTGACACAAAATACAACATTTTATTTCATAATAAATTCTTAATGTCACATTACATAACGAAATATACATATGCATTTGTAGGCTTTTTAAATTAAAATTTCTTTTCATTTGACCTATTTCGTTCATTTAATCTGCAATTACATTTTTACATAACATCAATAGCAAAAGATAAAATCAATAAATTATGGCCTTATTAATAGAGAGTAGGCTGAGGGGCACTTGTGGATGCCCTCTACGAACTAAAAGACTAGTTCCTATTTAACTCTCTGCCCTGCTCAACTTTCTGAGTTTTTGTGTACCACATAACAGAACTCCAGTCACAAATACTCCAGCGATAAGAATGAACCTCTATAGTGCATGGATATTCTCCCAAACTCAAATATAGCTGGTCACATCAATGGAGACCTTGCCATTTCGATGCGTTCCTGGGTGAAGACATTCACACATGATTAGTTTATAATCATATAGCTTACAACAAGGTAAAGTTGCATTATAATATCTTTTGGAACTACAATGCTCTAACATTGTTTTTTTAAATTGTTTTTTTAACATCAAATGTTTTTTTTTCTGTTTGCTTTCACTTAAGACTGAAAAATGAACCATCAAAATCACATAGCGTTCAATCACACTTCCAAAATACGTAAGATCCCTTTAAAATATTCTCTGGTCAATTATTTATTTTTGGAAAAATGTTAGTGAGAGAAAAAAAAACATTGCGAAATGACTTGAACGGCTAAACATGATTTCCATGGAGCAGTCTGTGAGTTTCTCAGCTATGCATCCTTCATAAGCAGACATGTTTTCAACGAACATTGATGAACTGGGTGAAATACAACTGGATGTTTGTATAAGGGCATGTGAAAAGCAGACCTGGGTTCAAATACTATATTAAACCATTTCAAATCCATGATCTGTGCTTGATTAACTTGCCTGTCCCAAAAACTGCAAACCAAGGCAGGCTGGAGTGCACACTCAAAGTATTTGAAAGATTTCAAATAGTATTTGAACGCAGGTTTTGGATTCACCAGACACCCACAGCTAAACGTAAACCAAATAAACCTTATCCAAACCCTCTGCTCAACCTCTCACACAGTGAGAAGCACCCGGAAGGTGAAAGGGTTTGAGATAGATTGTAAGGCGCGACTTTGGCTATATTAAGCTTGTGACAGAGCGCAATGGCATTTTTCTTTTCATGTGAGCAAATCTCCAATAATAGAGCACTTGGTTCATGAGGGTAAAGTCCCTTCCTTCTGCAGCTTAAGACAAACTTGAATACTTCAAAACTGTTTGATGAGGATTGAGCCATAGAGATAAACACTGTATCTATCAATTCCATGTCAATTCAGGAAGTATAGTTAAATTCCAACTGTCCTCAATATCTTCCTATGAGATAAAAAAAAATAAAAAAAGGAACGGAAATGGAATTGACCCCAACCCTAGAAACCCTAGTATCTATACAGTATATAAATACTGTATCTATCTCTATTGTGGATTGATCCATTCTATTGACCTGCGTTGACTGTGCAGCAGATACATACTGTATGTGAGCCCAAGGGGTTTAGACGACCAGCATTACAACAGGTGACTTAAAAAGCAGCTAAACTACTGCAGCAGGAACTCCTTGTTAGGCAATAGAGGAACTGTCCCCAAACAGACATACTGGGGCAAAGGCAAGAGAGACAGTCCCCCAGGTTAACAACAACATCCCTTTCTGAAGGATAGTACAACAACTTACACCAACCTGGACCCAGATATGGAGATCATAACAGAAGAGGACAACAATAAACAATCACTGTAATAGGAGAGATGAGTCCAGCGGAAAAGTGACCTATCACCACAGTGTCATCAATCAATGACCACGAATGTTGTGAGGTTAAAGGCCCAGTGCAGTCAAAAACGAGAATGTCCTGTGTTTTATATATATTTCCACATTATGAGGTTGGTATAATACTGTGAAATAGTGAAAAGGATGATAATGCCCTTTTAGTGTAGGAGCTGTTTGAAAAGAGCTCCTGAAATTTCAGCCTGTTCTGCTGGGATAGAGGTTTGGCCTTCCACGGTGACATCACCATGCGGTAAATTGGTTAATAGACCAATAAGAAAGAGAGTTCCAAACCTCTCTGCCAATAATAGCTCATTTTCAGTGTTCCCTCCCCACAGGCCTAGCAAGATTCTTGCTTGAGAAATTGCCCTTTGCTAAGAAGCTATTTCTGTTTCTTTTTGACAATTTGAATTGAAAACAATCACAGTAAGGTACTTAGTTGTTACCCAGAAATGATTGGATATTGAGATAAACATGCCTGCATTGGACCTTTAACCTTTGCCTTGTCTAGTTGTATAAGGTTAATGTTGCAGATGAGTATTTTAATCAGACCAGGGGCCAATAAACATGTGGTGTGATGTCAGCAACACGTGGGCACCTCTCACTGTGAGCTATTTCTATACCAGACATGTCGAGAGAGAGATACTGAGAGGAACCTTTCTTTCACCCCTTCTTAGTTCAGACTCACAGTATTCTCTCTCCTTTCCAGCTCAGTATCTGTCTGCGTGTGTGCTCTTACGCACTAGCTAGTAAACTTAATTCCCTTAAGTCATGAAGGTAAGTACATTTTGGGATTCCATTGTGATGCGTGGGTGATGTTGTGGCTGTTTTTTGCTCCAACAGCCAGTGTTGTCCCTTTTTAGGTAATATCCAGATTTCTACTCGGACTGCAATAGAAAATAACAGAAATGTCCCATTACAACATCATCATCATCATCATCATCATCACTATTCGAATGAGAGATCGATCAAGCTGACAGGTTAATGCAGGATCTCTAGCTAGATAGTGTACTGAAGATAAGAGATGAGGTGTAGTGAAGGGGCTCTGATACAGAACCTAGCTCAGAGCAGACAGTGTAGTGAAGGGACTGTGATACAGAACCTAGCTCAGAGCAGACAGTGTAGTGAAGGGACTCTGATACAGAACCTAGCTCAGAGCAGACAGTGTAGTGAAGGGACTGTGATACAGAACCTAGCTCAGAGCAGACAGTGTAGTGAAGGACTGTGATACAGAACCTAGCTCAGAGCAGACAGTGTAGTGAAGGGACTGTGATACAGAACTTAGCTCAGAGCAGACAGTGTAGTGAAGGGACTGTGATACAGAACCTAGCTCAGAGCAGACCGTGTAGTGAAGGGACTGTGATACAGAACCTAGCTCAGAGCAGACAGTGTAGTGAAGGGACTGTGATACAGAACCTAGCTCAGAACAGACAGTGTAGTGAAGGGACTGTGATACAGAACCTAGCTCAGAGCAGACAGTGTAGTGAAGGGACTGTGATACAGAACCTAGCTCAGAGCAGACAGTGTAGTGAAGGGGCTCTGATACGGAACCTAGCTCAGAGCAGACAGTGTAGTGAAGGGACTGTGATACGGAACCTAGCTCAGAGCAGACAGTGTAGTGAAGGGACTGTGATACAGAACCTAGCTCAGAGCAGACAGTGTAGTGAAGGGGCTCTGATACAGAACCTAGCTCAGAGCAGACAGTGTAGTGAAGGGACTGTGATACAGAACCTAGCTCAGATCAGACCGTGTAGTGAAGGGACTGTGATTTATAAAAGCATTAAGGCACCTCGGGGGTTGGTGGTATATATACCACGGCTAAGGCTGTATCCAGTCACTCAGCGTTGCGTTGTGCATAAGAACGCCCGTTAGCCGTGGTATATTGACCATATACCACACCCCCTGTGCCTTATTGCTTAAGTATAGTACAGTGCAGTATAGTATAATACAGTACAGTATAGTATATTACAGTAGAGTACAGTATAGTATAGTACAGTACAGTATAGTATATTACAGTAGAGTACAGTACAGTATAGCATAGTACAGTGAGACATCACTTACTGTTGTGGAGTGGCTCATCTTGTCAAAGCGGAACTTCAAGTTTGACCTGGGAGACATCTTACTCTTCACATCTGGAGGGAGAATAAGATAAAGCCTCCGTTAACAGACGAATACATAGTCTATTATTTAGTGTCAATCACACATTGAGGATGAGGAAACATACTCGCAAACAATCACGCAAGTAACGTGAGCTTCCTGATAGTAAAGAACGTAAACAAACCCACGACTGTACTCTAGAGTGTAACATATGGACACAGAGGGCATAGAGACCTACAGTATATAACAGAGGTGGTTGAAAACCATACTCATGTGTTGAGCAAGCCTAATGACTTGCAGAATGCCTAGACTTTAGCCCAGAGGGCTAACACGGTCTTGTGGTGCGCAGGAGACCCAGGTTTGGATCCCGGTCAGTCACACCTAGGTGTTGTGTAGTGTATCAGTGTTACCTGTGGGACTGCGACACATGATGAGGGGGGTGGCCGAGCCTTGGCTCTCCACGCTGAGGGAAGGGAAGGGGCTGAACACGGACGACGAGGCTATGGACGGGTGGGTTCCCTGGGAGAGGAGGAGGAGAAGGATGACGATGAGGAAAAAGAGGAAGAGGGACGGACGACGACGAGGAGAAAGAGGAAGGAGAAGAGGAAGATGAGGATGAGCTGTCAGGGTGAGGGTAGTCATCCATTTGTATGCTTCCACTGTCACACACACTACAGACTACACACTACAGACTACACACTACAGACTACAGACTACAGACTACAGACTACACACTACACACTACAGACTACACACTACAGACTACACACTACAGACTACAGACTACAGAATACACACTACAGACTACACACCACAGACTACAGACTACACACTACAGACTACAGACTACAGACTACACACTACAGACTACACACTACAGACTACACACTACAGACTACAGACTACAGACTACACACTACACACTACAGATTACACACTACAGACTACACACTACAGACTACACACTACAGACTACAGACTACAGACTACACACTACAGACTACAGACTACACACTACAGACTACACACTACAGACTACAGACTACAGACTACACACTACAGACTACACACTACAGACTACACACACTACAGACTACACACTACAGACTACACACTACAGACTACACTACAGACTACAGACTACACACTACAGACTACACAGTACAGACTACAGACTACAGACTACACACTACAGACTACACACTACAGACTACAGACTACAGACTACACACTACAGACTACAGACTACAGACTACAGACTACACACTACAGACTACAGACTACAGACTACACACTACAGACTACACACTACAGACTACAGACTACAGACTACAGACTAAACACTACAGACTACAGACTACAGACTACAGACTACAGACTACAGACTACACACTACAGACTACACACTACAGACTACACACTACAGACTACAGACTACACACTACAGACTACACACTACAGACTACACACACTAGACTAGACTACAGACTACAGAATACACACTACAGACTACACACAGACTACAGACTACACACTACAGACTACAGACTACAGACTACACACTACAGACTACACACTACAGACTACACACTACAGACTACACACTACAGACTACAGACTACAGACTACAGACTACAGACAGACACTACAGACTACAGACTACACACTACAGACTACAGACTACAGACTACACACTACAGACTACACACTACAGACTACAGACTACACACTACAGACTACACACTACAGACTACACACTACAGACTACAGACTACACACTACAGACTACACACTACAGACTACAGACTACACACTACAGACTACACAGTACAGACTACAGACTACACACTACAGACTACAGACTACAGACTACACTACAGACTACAGACTACACACTACAGACTACAGACTACACACTACAGACTACACACTACAGACTACAGACTACACACTACAGACTACACACTACAGACTACACACTACAGACTACAGACTACAGACTACAGACTACACACTACAGACTACAGACTACAGACTACAGACACACTACAGACTACACACTACAGACTACAGACTACAGACTACAGACTACACACTACACACTACAGACTACACACTACAGACTACACACTACAGACTACAGACTACAGACTACACACTACAGACTACACACTACAGACTACACACTACAGACTACACACTACAGACTACAGACTACAGACTACAGACTACAGACTACACACTACAGACTACAGACTACAGACTACAGACTACACACTACAGACTACACACTACAGACTACAGACTACACACTACACACTACAGACTACAGACTACAGACTACACACCACAGACTACACACTACACACTACAGACTACACACTACAGACTACACAATACAGACTACAAACTACAGACTACAGACTACCGACTACAGACTACACACCACAGACTACACACTACACACTACAGACTACACACTACAGACTACAGACTACACACCACAGACTACACACTACACACTACAGACTACAGACTAGGGCTACTAATTCAAGGCAGACAGACTTTAACTGGAATTACTACACATGGTCGGTTTTCAGCAGTGTGCTGCCGCTGTGCTCTCCAAAACTGTTCCGGAGGGACACACAAATTCCAGCCGTAGGATATTAACAGAGTTCTGTTCAACAGCAAGACTGTAAACTGAGCTGTAAACTCTGGAACAGCAGTTTTGTGTGTGTAAACACGAATCTGTTTGTGTAATGTGTGGGTGATACAACAATGATATGACATTCTCATCCTTTGCCAAGCGTGCGTGATTGACATCCAACACAATATGATCCAGAGAGAGTGACAGGAACCATAATTGACTTAATCACCAGCTGTCATGAGGTTGCATCCCCTCTATTTCTTCTCTCAGTGCTGCCAGATCCTCTCACATCATTCCAACTGTGCAATTTGTTGATGCCTTCATGCAGTTAATGATAAAACAAACATGGTCCTTATACAATACATCATTTTGGATCCCACCACTTCTGAGCACCACAGGCCTATGACCTGCCCAATTTTGTGCCAGAAGCACCATGCCGGTCCTGATCCAAATGCTATGGCTCACCCAAGCCCATCTCAACACACCCCACTCCCCTACCCCTCTGCTCTACAGCCACCTGTCGCCCTGTCTCCCAGCCCACCGCCTCATTGTCCCCCTGCCTCCCTACTCCCTATCCCCCAACCCTCTGTCCATCCTCCATACGCCCCCCAGCACAATGCCCCAAGGGCCTCCCCCTCCCCAGCCCCCTGTCTCTCCAGTGGCGTGGCCGCGGGCCCTCACAGTGTCAAGCTCCTCCAGGGCCTCTCCCTCTCCGGTGGTGCTGCTGAAGCTGCTGGTGCTGGAGGAGGAGCGAGAGATGTTGGGTCTGCTGCTGCTGCAGTCCTTCAGCTTGAGGAACGGCCTGGTGACAGGAGGTAGAGGAACAGCATTAGAGGAGGGGAGAGAAGAGGGGATGGAAGGAGAGGAGACGAGAGGAAAAGATAGGAGAGGAGAGGAGAAGGGATGGAAGGAGAGGAGACGAGAGGAGAAGATAGGAGAGGGGAGGAGAGGAGAAGGGATGGAAGGAGAGGAGACGAGAGGAAAAGATAGGAGAGGGGAGGAGAGGAGAAGGGATGGAAGGAGAGGAGACGAGAGGAAAAGATAGGAGAGGGGAGGAGAGGAGAGGAGAAGGAAGGAGAGGAGACGAGAGGAAAAGATAGGAGATGGGAGGAGAGGAGAGGGGGTTGAAGGAGAGGAGACGAGACGAGAGGAAAATATAGTAGAGGGGAGGGGAGGAGAGGAGAAAAGAGGAAAAGATAGGAGAGGGGATGGAAGGAGAGGAGAAAAGAGGAAAAGATAGGAGAGGGGAGGAGAGGGGATGGGAGGAGAGGAGACGAGACGAGAGGAAAAGATAGTAGAGGGGAGGGGAGGAGAGGGGATGGAAGGAGAGGAGATGAGATGAAAAGATAGGAGAGGGTAGGAGAGGAGAAGGGATGGAAGGAGAGGAGACGAGAGGAAAAGATAGGAGAGGGGAGGAGAGGAGACAAGAGGAAAAGAGAGGGGAGGAGAGGGGATGGGAGTAGAGGAGAGGTTTACAAAGCATCTGCACACCTCATGCACACCTTGTGTGTTCATGTCCAGTGTTTTGTTTGTGGTTCATCTCACCTCTCCTTGTTGGGGCAGATCTCTGGCGAGCTGGGGTTGGACGACGTCTCTGATCTCCCTTCCTGTCCGAGGGGGCAAATGTCTGGGGTCTTTTGGTCACTGCAACAACATACAGACCAAGTTAGCAGATAGAACAAGTACACAATGACATGACAAAAGCCTCAGTATTATTGATGATAAATACACAAACCAAAAGTTGACCTGAATGCAAAGCCTGGTCCCAGATCTGTTTGTGATGTCTTGCCAGCTCCTGTGGTCATTAACAAAACAGCCCAAACAGATCTGGGACCAGGCTATGGAAAGCCTGCTGACCTGCGTGCGTGTCTGTCCGAGGGGCTCTCTGTGCTGGAGTGGAGGCGGGGGAAGAGGCCTGAACGACGCTTCACTGGACTCTTTAGGGGAGACTTGGCTGACAGCATTGGTGGCTGGAGAGAGAGACACAGCATTAACAAGCAGGCAATATACAGCTTTAAGAGGCTGATAGAGCTCAATTAAGGCAGATTTGGGCTACATTGTGATGGACCACTACCCTTCACATACAAAACAGTTGAAACTACATCAGCACACCGATTATATGATTATGTTACATGGATGGGACTGTTTGCAAAAGTACATGTTGATATCATAAGACTAATTGGAGCAAATGTTTGCAAAACGTGCAATTTACCACGATTATGTGTATGTCCAGTTTCATTTGTGTGTAAATATGACTTTATGACCTCAAGCACTCCTCCCCCTCCACCCTCTCCCCCCTGCTCACCGAGAAGGTACTCTTTGTGCACTCGGTGCTCTGCGGCAGCCCCTCCACCCCACCATGGTCTGGAGTGACGGGACCCCCTCCCACCCCAGAGACTCAGAGACGGGGACAGAGGAGGGACCCCACAGAGACGGGGATAGAGACGGGGACTCCATGGACAGAGACGGGGACAGAGGAGGGGACAGAGACGGGGACAGAGGAGGGGACAGAGACGGGGACAGAGACGGGGACAGAGGAGGGGACAGAGACGGGGACAGAGACGGGGACAGAGACGGGGACAGGGACAGGGGGACAGAGACGGGGACAGAGACGGGGACAGAGGAGGGGACAGAGATGGGACAGAGACGGGACAGAGACGGGGACAGAGGAGGGGACAGAGACGGGGACAGAGACGGGGACAGAGGGACAGAGACGGGAACAGAGATGGGACAGAGACGGGACAGAGACGGGGACAGAGGAGGGGACAGAGACGGGGACAGAGACAGAGGGGGGGACAGAGACGGGGGACAGGGGGCAGAGGACAGAGGACAGAGACGGGAACAGAGATGGGACAGAGACGGGACAGAGGGGGACAGAGGAGGGAGACAGAGACGGGGACAGAGGAGGGGACAGAGACGGGGAGACAGAGACGGGGACAGAGGACAGGGAGGGGACAGAGACGGGGACAGAGACGGGGACAGAGGAGGGGACAGAGACGGGGACAGAGGAGGGGACAGAGACGGGACAGAGACGGGGACAGAGGAGGGGACAGAGACGGGGACAGAGACGGGGACAGAGGAGGGGACAGAGACGGGGACAGAGGAGGGGGACAGAGACGGGGACAGAGACGGGGACAGAGGAACAGAGAGGGGACAGAGACGGGACAGAGACGGGGACAGAGACAGAGACGACAGAGACGGGGACAGAGACAGAGACGGGGACAGAGTGGGACAGAGACGGGACAGAGACAGAGGGGGGACAGAGGGGGACAGAGGGGGGACAGAGACGGGGACAGAGGGAGGGGACAGAGATGGGACAGAGACGGGGACAGAGACGGGGAGGAGGGGACAGAGGGGACAGAGGGGACAGAGACGGGGGGACAGAGACGGGGACAGAGACGGGGACAGAGGGGGGACAGAGGAGGGGACAGAGGGGACAGAGACAGAACAGAGACGGGGACAGAGACGGGGACAGAGGAGGGGACAGGGACGGGACAGAGACGGGACAGAGACACAGAGAGGGGACAGAGGAGGGGACAGAGACGGGACAGAGACGGGGACAGAGACGGGGACAGAGGAGGGGACAGAGACAGAGGACAGAGACGGGACAGAGACAGAGGGGACAGGGGACAGAGGGGACAGAGGAGGGGACAGAGACGGGGACAGAGAGACAGAGACGGGGAAAGAGACAGAGGAGGGGACAGAGACGGGGACAGAGACGGGGACAGAGAGGGGACAGGGGGACAGAGGGGGAAAGAGGGGACAGAGACGGGGACAGAGACGGGGACAGAGGGGGACAGAGGGGACAGAGACGGGGACAGAGACAGAGGGGACAGAGACGGGAACAGGGGGACAGAGACGGGAAGAGACGGGGACAGAGATGGGACAGAGACGGGACAGAGAGGGGACAGAGGAGGGACAGAGACGGGACAGAGACAGAGACAGAGGGGGACAGAGGGGGACAGAGGGGGACAGAGGGGACAGAGACAGAGGGGACAGAGACGGGGACAGAGGGGGAGGGGAACAGAGATGGGACAGAGACGGGGACAGAGACGGGGACAGAGGAGGGGACAGAGACGGGGACAGAGACGGGGACAGAGACGGGAACAGACAGAGACGGGGAGGAGGGGAGAGGGGAGGGGACAGAGACGGGGACAGAGGAGGGGACAGAGACGGGGACAGAGACGGGGACGGGAACAGAGACGGGACAGAGACAGGGACAGAGACGGGGACAGAGACGGGGACAGAGGAGGGACAGAGACGGGAGAGGGGGGACAGAGACGGGGACAGAGACGGGGACAGAGACGAGACGGGACAGAGACAGAGGGGGACAGAGATGGGGACAGAGACGGGACAGAGACAGAGGGGGACAGAGGACGGGACAGGGACGGGACAGAGACGGGGACAGAGACGGGGACAGAGGAGGGGACAGAGACGGGGGACAGAGACGGGGAAAGAGACAGAGGATGGGACAGAGACGGGGACAGAGACGGGGACAGAGACGGGGACAGAGGAGGGGACAGAGACGGGGACAGAGACGGGACAGAGACGGGGAAAGAGACGAGACGGGGACAGAGGAGGGGACAGAGACGGGGACACAGAGACGGGGACAGAGACGGGGACAGAGACGGGACAGAGGGGGGACAGAGACGGGACAGAGACGGGGAAAGAGACGGGACAGAGACGGGGACAGAGACGGGGACAGAGACGGGGACAGAGGAGGGGACAGAGACGGGACAGAGACGGGGAAAGAGACGGGACAGAGACGGGACAGAGACGGGGAAAGAGACGGGACAGAGACGGGGACAGAGACGGGGACAGAGACGGGGACAGAGACGGGACAGAGACGGGACAGAGACGGGGACAGAGACGGGGACAGAGGAGGGGACAGAGAGGGGACAGAGACAAAGAGGAAGAGAAGGGGGACAGAGACGGGGACAGAGACGGGACAGAGAGAGGGGACAGAGAAGAGAAGGGACAGAGGGACAGAGACGGGGACAGAGGAGGGGACAGAGGGGACAGAGACGGGACAGAGAAAGAGACGGGACAGAAAGAGACGGGACAGAGACGGGGACAGAGACGGGACAGAGACGGGGACAGAGAGACGGGACAGAGACGGGGACAGAGGAGGGAGCGGAGACGGAGTGAGAGAGTAAAGAGGACAGAGGAAGAGAAGGGAAATGAATACAGTCATTATCTCAGCACACAGTTGAGACAAGCGCAGTACCCCTGGATGGAGAACATGTTCTGAGGTAAAGGAGGCTTGCTTAAGGGCCCAACCCAAGGGCCCAACATCTTTAGGATGTGAACCCAGCAGCCCTCCAGTTTCCAGATCAATTCACCCCATTTTTTTCCCAGCGCCTGGCCCGGGATTCGAACTGGTCCAACTACCTACTGCATCCTGCAACTAAACCCAACCTGTGTACTCGTCAATTTCCAAAGCTCTTTGACTGTGGTGTGTATTAAACTTCGAGCATATGGCCAAATGACGCAAGATTAGGTG
>NC_088406.1:46685608-46728108 GCF_034236695.1 Oncorhynchus nerka
GGTATGCTTTTTTAGGATAAAAAATTAATGGAATAGAGCGAAGCACAGACAAAATCCTAGAGGGAAAACCTGGTTCAGTCTGCTTTTCCAACATACACTGGGAAACAAATTCACCTTTCAGCAGGACAATAACCTAAAACACAAGGTCAAATCTACACTGGAGTTGCTTACCAAGATGACATTGAATGTTCCTGAGTGGCCTAGTTACAGTTTTGACTTAAATCGGCATGAAAATGTATGGCAAGACTTGAAAATCTGGCAATGATCAACAACCAACATAACAGAGTTTGAAGAAGAAGAATGTGCAAATATTGTAAAATCCAGATGTGCAAAGCTCTTAGAGACTTACCCAGAAAGATTCACAGCTGTAATTGCTGCCAAATGTGATTCTAACATGTATTGACTTGCAGGTGTGAATGGTTATGTAAATTAGATATTTCTGTATTCAATTTTTAATACATTTGCAAAAATGTCTAAAAACATGTTTTCACTTTGTAATGGGGTATTGTGTGTAGATAGATGGTTGTGAATTAAAAAATATATATATATTTTGAATTCAGGCTGTTACACAACAATATGTGGAATAAGTCAAGGAGTATGAATACTTTCTGAATAAACTGTAAATGATGGCAGGTTTCTCATCAAATTTTCACTGTAAATAACAATGGGAAACTTTAACTCCATCTCTCTCTCTCTTTATCTCTCTCTGTATCTTTATCCCTCTCCTTCAATCTCTCTCTGTATCTTTATCCCTCTCCTTCAATCTCTCTGTATCTTTATCCCTCTCCTTCAATCTCTCTCTGTATCTTTATCCCTCTCCTTCAATCTCTCTCTCTTTATCCCTCTCCTTCAATCTCTCTCTCTTTATCCCTCTCCTTCAATCTCTCTCTCTCTCTGTATCTTTATCCCTCTCCTTCAATCTCTCTCTGTATCTTTATCCCTCTCCTTCAATCTCTCTCTGTATCTTTATCCCTCTCCTTCAATCTCTCTCTCTCTTTATCCCTCTCCTTCAATCTATCTATCTCTCTTTATCCCTCTCCTTCAATCTCTCTCTCTCTCTTTATCCCTCTCCTTCAATCTCTATCTCTCTCTTTATCCCTCTCCTTCAATCTCTCTCTCTATCTTTATCCCTCTCCTTCAATCTCTCTCTGTGTCTTTATCCCTCTCCTTCAATCTCTCTCTCTCTTTATCCCTCTCCTTCAATCTCTATCTCTCTCTTTATCCCTCTCCTTCAATCTCTCTCTCTCTTTATCCCTCTCCTTCAATCTCCATCTCTCTCTCTCTCTCTCTCTTTATCCCTCTCCTTCAACCTCTCTCTCTTGATCATTATCCCTCTCCTTCAATCTCTCTCTCTCTCTCTCTCTCTCTCTCTCTCTCTCTGTATCTTTATCCCTCTCCTTCAATCTCTCTCTCTCTCTGTATCTTTATCCCTCTCCTTCAATTTCTCTCTCTGTATCTT
Source organism: Oncorhynchus nerka (assembly GCF_034236695.1). Classification (NCBI taxonomy): domain Eukaryota; kingdom Metazoa; phylum Chordata; class Actinopteri; order Salmoniformes; family Salmonidae; genus Oncorhynchus; species Oncorhynchus nerka. The sequence continues at coordinate 46,687,068 of NC_088406.1, forward strand.
TATCCCTCTCCTTCAATCTCTCTCTCTCTCTCTCTTTACCCCTCTCCTTCAATCTCTCTCTTTCTCTTTATCCCTCTCCTTCAATCTCTCTCTCTCTCTTTATCCCTCTCCTTCAATCTCTCTCTCTCTCTGTATCTTTATCTGTCTCCTTCAATCTCTCTCTCTGTATCTTTATCCTTCTCCTTCAATCTCTCTCTCTCTCTCTGTATCTTTATCCCTCTCCTTCAATCTCTCTCTCTCTCTTTATCCATCTCCTTCAATCTCACTTTCTCTCTCTTTATCCCTCTCCTTCAATCTCACTCTCTCTCTCTTTATCCCTCTCCTTCAATCTCTCTCTCTCTCTTTATCCATCTCCTTCAATCTCACTCTCAATCTCTTTATCCCTCTCCTCCAATCTCACTCTCTCTCTCTTTATCCCTCTCCTTCAATCTCACTCTCTCTCGCTTTATCCCTCTCCTTCAATCTCACTCTCTCTCTCTCTCTCTGTATCTTTATCCCTCTCCTTCAATCTCTCTCTCTCTCTTTACCCCTCTCCTTCAATCTCTCTCTCTCTCTTTATCCCGCTCCTTCAATCTCTCTCTCTCTCTTTATCCCTCTCCTTCAATCTCTCTCTCTCTCTCTGTATCTTATATCTCTCCTTCAATCTCTCTCTCTCTTTATCCCTCTCCTTCAATCTCTCTCTCTCTCTCTCTCTGTATCTTTATCCCTATCCTTCAATCTCTCTCTCTCTCTTTACCCCTCTCCATCAATCTCACTCTCTCTATCTTTATCTCTCTCCTTCAATCTCACTCTCTCTCTCTGTATCTTTATCCCTCTCCTTCAATCTCTCTCTCTCTCTCTCTTTATCCCTCTCCTTCAATCTCTTTCTCTCTCTCTTTATCCCCCTCCTTCAATCTCTCTCTCTCTCTCTTTATCCCCCTCCTTCAATCTCTCTCTCTCTCTTTATCTCTCTCCTTCAATCTCACTCTCTCTCTCTATCTTTATCCCTCTCCTTAAATCTCTCTCCCTCTCTCTCTTTATCCCCCTCCTTCAATCTCTCTCTCTCTCTTTATCTCTCTCCTTCAATCTCACTCTCTCTCTCTGTATCTTTATCCCTCTCCTTAAATCTCTCTCCCTCTCTCTCTTTATCCCTCTCCTTCAATCTCTTTCTCTCTCTCCTTCAATCTCTCTCTTTCTCCTTCAATCTCTCTCTCTTTATCCCTCTCTCAATCTCTCTCTCTTTATCTCTCCTCAATCTCTCTCCCTCCTTCAATCCCTCTCCTTCAATATCTCTCTCTCTCTCTCTCTATCCCTCCTTCAATCTCTCTCTCTCTCTCTCTTTATCCCTCTCCTCCAATCTCAATCTCTCTCTCTCTCTCTTTATCCCTCTCCTTCAATCTCACTCTCTCTCTCTTTATCCCTCTCCTTCAATCTCACTCTCTCTCTCTCTCTCTCTCTCTCTCTCTCTCTCTCTCTCTCTCGCTCTCTCTCTATCCCTCTCCTTCAATCTCTCTCTCTCTCTCTTTATCCCTCTCCTTCAATCTCTCGCTATCTCTTTATCCCTCTCCTTCAATCTCTCTCTCTCCCTCTCTCTCTTTATCCCTCTCCTTCAATCTCTCTCTCTCTCTTTATCCCTCTCCTTCAATCTCTCTCTCTCTTTATCCCTCTCCTTCAATCTCTCTCTCTCTCTTTATCCCTCTCCTTCAATCTCACCCTCTCTCTTTATCCCTCTCCTTCAATCTCTCTCTCTCTTTATCCTTCTCCTTCAATCTCACTCTCTCTCTCTGTATCTTTTTCTGTAATTCGCTCTCTTGCTTACCTTCTTGAAGACCGCTGGATTGGGGAGAGGTGGGCCAAATGGAGGTACATCTTCCCTCGCTGTAACAGACACCTGCAGACACAAAGCAATTCATGTCACACATCTACTGTATAGAGAGTCTGGCTTAGGTAACTGCAACAGTGTAGCTTCCGTCCCTCTCCCTGTCCCAACCTGGGCTTGAACCAGAGACCCTCTGAACACATCGACAAGAGTCACCCTCAAGGCATCGTCACCTATCATCACACAAAAGCCGCGGCCCTTGCAGAGCAAGGCGAACAACTACTTCGAGGTCTTAGCGCGAGTGACGTCACCGATTGAAATGCCACTAGCTCGCACCACTAACTAGCTAGCCATTTCACACCGGTTACATAATATCCATCCCTTAAAGGCCCACTCCGTAATACATTTTTAAAAACAATTTAGCAAATATCACATAGTGAGCCTGTAAGGTTCATAGTAGGATATAGTACTGACCTTGTATGTAGTGTGTTCAGTACCAGGGTTCTCCACCTGCACCAGCACATACGCATGGAGGAAGTTGGAGGCAATCATGTCAGGTACAAAGGGGGTGGCGTCTTCCTGGAAGACCGCCGCCACGATGTCATTTCCTATGTGCCTCTTCCTCTGGAGCTGAGGGACAAGAGCATAGTGTTCTGTAAACAACTTAGGACTGTTTGACTGTATGTTCTACAGTATAATTAGTCACAAGTATTAGAGAAAGGTGTGAGGTGAGAGGGAAGAAGAAACAGAGGGTGTTTATGAGTGACACACACACACACACACACGCACACACAAAACACATACTGTAACCACTGTTACTATGCTGTGTGTGGTGTAGCATGGTCAGTACCTGTTGTACGTCTCCCTCGGTGAAGGGTAGTTTAGTGGAGACGTGGAACATCATCTCTCTCTGTCTGAAGACGGTGTAGACGGACTCAGAGCCTGTCTGACCGTGGGATACGTCCAGACCACCGCGGAAACTAGGACCACAGTGACAACACTATATGATTAGCATTACCATGACGTTCAATTATTGGGTCGGGCCAGGAGCATTTCCTGATCACGTGACAGGGAAAACTCCTGGCCCTACTCATGAGGAATGGTAGCAGGGTAGCAGTAGTATATATCCTTCCCTCCATCCATTCTCCCTCTCTCTCTGCATGAACTCTCTCTCTCAGTGGTACCTACTTGACATAGAAAAATAAAGGTTAAATAAAAATAAAACTCTCTCTGTCCCTCTCAGTATTGGAGTAGTAGTAGAGTTGTCTCTGTGTCTCTCTCTCTCTTTCCCTCTCTCTGGCTCTCTCTCTCTCCCCCTCCCTCTCAGAAGTAGAGCAGAAATAGTAGAGTTGCATCTACAGTACCAGTCTAAAGTTTGGACACCTACTCATTCATTGGTTTTTCTTTATTTTTACTATTTTCTATGTTGTAGAATGATAGTGAAGACATCAAAACTATGAAATAACACATATAGAATCATGTAGTAACCAGAAAAGTGTTAAACAAATCAAAATATATTTTATATTTGAGATTCTTCAAAGTATAATCCTTTGCCTTGATGACAGCTTTGCACACGCTTGGCATTTTCTCAACCAGCTTCACCTGGAATGCTTTTCCAATCGTCTTGAAGGAGTTCCCACATAATGCTGAGCACTTGTTTGCTGCTTTTCCTTCACTCTGCGGTCCAACTCATCCCAAACAATCTTATTTGGGGTGAGGTCGGGTGATTGTGGAGGCCAGGTCATCTGATGCAGCACTCCATCACTCTCCTTCTAGGTCAACTATGTAAGTGTAAGGACACAGCCTGGAGGTGTGTTGGGTCATTGTCCTGTTGAAAAACGCCATCCCAAACCAGATGGGATGGCGTATCGCTGCAGAATGCTGTGGTAGCCATGCTGGTTAAGTGTGCCTTGAATTCTAAATAAATCACTGACAGATTCACCAGCAAAGCACTCCCCACACCATCACACCTCCTCCTCCATGCTTCACGGTGGGAACCAGACATTCGAAGATCATCCGATCACCTACTCTGCGTCTCACAAAGACACGGCGGTTGAAACCAAAAATCTCACATTTGGACTCGTCAGATCAAAGGACAGATTAATGCTCTTCTTATCATTAGTGTCCTTTAGTAGTGGTTTGTTTGCAGCAATTTGACCATGAAGGCCTAATTCACTCAGTCTCATCTGAACATTGATGTTGAGATGTGTCTGTTACTTGAACTCTGTGAAGCATTTTTTTGGGCTGCAATCTGAGGTGCAGTTAACTCTAATGGGAAAGTCAATAGTCAATTGTACAGCTGAATGCCTTCAATTGAAATGTGTCTTCCGCATTTAACACAACCCCTCTGAATGAGAGAGGTGCAGGGGGCTGCCATAATCAACATCCACATCTTTGGCGCCCGGGGAACAGTGGGTTAATTGCCAAGCTCAAGGGCGGAACGACAGATTAGTACCTTGTCAGTTCGGGGATTCGATCCAGCAACCTTTCTAACCACTAGGCTTACTGCCGTCCCGTAATGAACTTGTAACTCTGGGTCTTCCTTTCCTATGGTGCTCCTCATGAGAGCCAGTTTCATCATAGCGGTTGATGGTTTTTGCGACTGCACTTGAAGAAACTTTAAACGTTTTTGAAATTTCCAGATTTACTGACCTTCATGTCTTAAAATAATGATGGACTGTCGTTTCTCCTGGCTTATTTGAGCTGTTCTTGCCATAATATGCACTTAGTCCAAATAGGGCTATCTTCTGTTTACCACCCCTACCATGTCACAACACAACTGATTGGCTCAAACGCATTAAGAAGGAAAGAATTTCCACAAATGTACTTTTCACAAGGCACACCTGTTAATTGAAATGCATTCCAGGTGACTATCCTATTAAGATGGTTGAGAGAATGCAAAGCTGTCATCAAGCCAAAGGGTGGCTACTTTGAAGAATCTCAAATATAAAATATATTTGGATTGGTTTAACACTTTCTTGGTTACGACGTGATTTCACATGTGTTATTTCATAGTTTTGAGGTCTTCACTTTTATTCCACAATGCAGAAAATAGTCAAAAGAAAAACCCTGGAAATGAGTAGGTGTGTCCACACTTTTCACTGGCACTGTATGTCTCTCACCCCTTGAAGTCATTCAGCTCTATGTTGTCTCCCAGAACACCGAGGAACTCTCGGAAGGCTGGCGTCTCCTCGTTGTTCCCAAACAACTCCTCCTCTGACGTCTAGGGTGGAGCGACGAGAGGAGAGAGCGATGAGGGGAGAAGATTAAATGGGAGAGGGCAAAAATAAATAGTATGGGATTGATAAGGAATAAACTGAAACACCATTTGGCAATACAAAGCTGCACTTCACACTCACCTGACCAAACTTCTGGTAGATGATACCAAACTTGAAGGTATTGTTCACTTCATGTTCGTCATAACCTACTATCAGCTGAGAGCCCTGAAACCAAAAACATCTAAATTTATAAGGATGTGCATGTACATATAATACCCAGTTATGTGATAATGTCCCTCCATGACTCGGGCAGACATTTACACTATATATACAAAAGTATGTGGACACGCCTTCAAATTAGTTGATTTGGCTATTTCAGCCACACCCATTGCTGACAGGTGTATAACATTGAGCACACAGACATGCAATCTCCACCGACAAACATTGGCAGTAGAATGGCCTTACTGAAGAGCTCAGTGACTTTCACCGTCATAGGACCCCACCTTTCCAACAAGTCAGTCAGTCAAATTTCTTCCCTGCTAGAGCTGTTATTGTGAAGTGGAAAAGTCTGGGAGCAACAACGGCTCATCCGCAAAGTGGTAGGCCACACAAGCTCACAGAATGGGACTGCTGAATGCTGAAGCTGTAGTGCATAAAAATCATCGGTCCTCGGTTGCAACACTCACTACCGACTTCCAAACTGCCTCTGGAAGCCACCTCAGCAAAATAACTGTTTGACAGGGAGCTTCATGAAATGGGTTTCCATGACTGAACAGCCACACACAAGCCTAAGATCACCATGAGCAAAGCCAAGCGTCAGCTGGAGTGGTGTAAAGCTCGACACCCTTGGACTCTGGAGCAGTGGAAACATGTTCTCTTGAGTGATGAATCACACTTCACCATCTGGCAGTCCGATGGACAACTCTGAGGTTGGCCGGATGCCAGATGAAAGCTACCTGCCTAGTGCATAGTGCCAACTGTAAAGCTTGGTGGAGGAGGAATAATGGTCTGCGGCAAGTTTTTTATGGTTCAGGCTCCTCAAGGTTACAGCATACAATGACATTCTAGATTATTCTGTGCTTCCAACTTTAGCAACAGTTTGGCGAAGGCCCTTTCCTGTTCAGCATGAAAATGCCCGCATGCACAAAGCGAAGTCCGTACAAAAATGATTTGTTGAGATCGGTGTGGAAGAACTTGACTGGCCTGCACATAGCCCTGACCTCAACCCCATTGAACACCCTTGGAATTAATTGGAATGCTGACTGCGAGCCAGGCATAATCGCCAAACAACAGTCCCCGACCTCACTAATGCTCTTGAGGCGGAATGGAACCAAGTCCTCGCAGCAATGTTCCAACATCAAGTGGAAAGCCTTGTTAGAAGAGTGGAGGTTGTTATAGCAGCAGAGGGGGGACCAACTCAATATTAATGCCCATGATTTTGGAATGAGATGTTCGATGAGCAGGTGTCCACATACTTGTATTGTATGACAATCACATCTGGGGAGGTCAGGGTTGTATTCAATAGGCACCAAACGGAAATAAACCGACTAAAACAGGGCGGGACTACTTGCTCATTTCCATTTTACAGCTGTGAAAATGTTCCGTTTAATGCTCTAATGATCATGACCACTGTGGGTTGATTGTGGCCATTTTGAAAGGCAGCCAGCTGAGACTAGTAAGGGATGGGAGTGGAGGAGAGGGGGAGCAGTCTGAGCAGACTGTCATAGTAACAGATGAGTTCTACAGGACCCGGAGCAGAGGCACAACAAGCAGCTCCATCATCCAAATGACCTCTGAAGTGATGAACAGCTCCTGGAACAGATCTGTCTTTAGCACTGCCTACACCACATCAGTAAGAGAGAACAGAGGGGTCAGGCTGTATAGTGAACCAGGTGGAAATTGGATTATGTTTATTAGGCAGCAAATGGAAGAAAAGGGACTGAAAAAGGGAGAGACTACCTGGACTCGTCCAATAAGAAACATTTTTTTTGAAAACGCTGCATGCCCCAAAGAAATACAACTGCTAGGAAATTATTTCTATTTCCATGACACGACCTAATGGAAGCGCCTGGCTGAAAGGAAACTGTGGAGCAGACTCACTCTGGGGTAGAGGACTGGGTTGAACTTCAGGCCAGTCACGTCGTCGCAGAGAAGCTGAAACACAGACAAACAGATAGATACAGATTCATTTGAAACCACAGTGACGGAAACAAATGGATTTTAGGTTGAAGGGGCAATCGGGGATTGGTACATGCCTTTTGGCATGTACCAACTGTCTTAATGCATCAGAACCCAAAAGCTTGTTTAACTGCATTGTTTGGAAACAATGTAATTGTAAACAAACACTGCATAGTTTCAACACATGGTTGAAACTATAATCTTGATCTCATAACATTTCTTCAGACCCACCCCTCAGCTGTTTACCCACACTGTGGCAGGCTGGCCGTATTGTTGATGCTTGAAACCCACATCGCCACTTTACATTGAGTGGACGTTGCATTGGTGGTGCTTAGGTCAGCACACCTTACCTTGGCTATCTGGGGTACACTGGGAAGCTGGTTGAGGCCTGCCAGAGAGATCCTGTCATGGTGTGTCTTTGTCCTCGACCTGGGTGATGAGTACACAAAACCAGTATCAATAACCGCATCTTAAAGAAGGTAGGTTATGTGCACATTGCAAATACATCATTCCTATTTCTACAGTGAAAGTTCTGGCTAGTGTAAAATAACTTATATTTGGATATAAATGTTCACAAGGTACTGTCGGGGTAGTGTGACTATAACTATGGGTCCAGACCACGGCCCTACTGTATGTTATTATATGACTGAAGCTATCTGAACATGATGGATGAACTCCTGGCCCTGCTGTAGTTACCTGAGCATGATGGAGGAACTCCTGGCCCTACTGTAGTTACCTGAACATGATGGAGGAACCCCTGGCCCTACTGTAGTTACCTGAACATGATGGAGGAACTCCTGGCCCTACTGTAGTTACCTGAACATGATGGAGGAACCCCTGGCCCTACTGTAGTTACCTGAACATGATGGAGGAACCCCTGGCCCTACTGTAGTTACCTGAACATGATGGAGGAACCCCTGGCCCTACTGTAGTTACCTGAACATGATGGAGGAACTCCTGGCCCGACTGTAGTTACCTGAACATGATGAAGGAACTCCTGGCCCTACTGTAGTTACCTGAGCATGAGGAGGAACTCCTGGCCCTACTGTAGTTACCTGAACATGATGGAGGAACCACTGGCCCTACTGTAGTTACCTGAACATGATGGAGGAACCCCTGGCCCTACTGTAGTTACCTGAACATGATGGAGGAACTCCTGGCCCGACTGTAGTTACCTGAACATGATGAAGGAACTCCTGGCCCTACTGTAGTTACCTGAGCATGAGGAGGAACTCCTGGCCCTACTGTAGTTACCTGAACATGATGGAGGAACCACTGGCCCTACTGTAGTTACCTGAACATGATGGAGGAGCTCCTGGACCTACTGTAGTTACCTGAGCATGATGTGGAGGAACTCCTGGCCCTACTGTAGTTACCTGAACATGATGGAGGAACTCCTGGCCCTACTGTAGTTACCTGAGCATGATGCGGAGGAACTCCTGGCCCTCTGCCTCCTCGTGCCTCAGTGACATAATGAGGTTCCCCAGACTGCTGCCTGTGCAGTAGTAGTTCATATGCTCCTGAAGAAGAGAGAGAGAGAGGCAGAGTGAAAGAAAGATAGAGGGGGAGAAAGTTAGGGAGGGAGGGAGGGAGGGAGGGAGGGTCAGACAGACAGCGAATCACTACACAGTATGATGAGACAGTTTAAAGAAGGTACACACCTTCAAATAAGGTCTTACACTCAATATTTCACAGATCTCCGCATAATTTAAGTCAATTACACGTTCCTTTTTCCAAACGACTGATTCTTAATTTGTTTGAGTCCGGAACTATTGAACATGAATATATATTTAAGACGTGCTTAGTCATAATCCCAGAGCAGAATTATGCCTGAAATAGGAACAACACTGAATGGAGAACGACTTAAAGAGGGATACACACCCTTACAGAGAACACACACACACGTACACACATCAACATAAACACACACACAGACACACAACACACACATGCAGGCGCAGACCCCCCTTCCTCCCCCACTCACACACCCACATTATTACTACAAGTCAAATAGGCCTTGACTCACCCTGCCCAGGAAGTGTTTGCGGTAGGCCCTGGCCGTGCTGTTACACTCCAGCCTGAAGCCGAACCCCCCCGCAGGGCTCATGCCCCCTCCGTCATCCTCCTCACAGAAGCTGCTCTCCGAAGAGGTGGGGGTGCCTGCAGGTGCATCGGCGTCCTCAATCCAGTAACCCCCAAACTGGGGCAGGATCACCTGCGGGTATGGGCTACCCTTCTCCAGAATCTAAGCCACACAGCCAAGGGGCAAGGGGTTTATGTACCAAAATATCCCCATCCACAAGAATAGGGCCATATAAATAAACATTTGTTATTTTACCCCCCTTTGTCTCCCCAATTTCGTCATATCCAATTACGGTCTCATCGCTGCATCTCCCCAAAGGGCTCAGGAGATGTGAAGGCCGAGTCATGCGTCCTCCGAAACATGACCCGCTAAACCACGTTCCTTAACACCTGTCCACTTATCCCAGAAGCCAGCTGCACCAATGTGTCGGAGGAAACACCGTTCAAGTGACGACTGAGGTCAGCCTGCAGGCACCCCCCCCCCCGGCCAAACCCTCCCCTAACCCGGACGACACTGGGCCAATTGTGTGCCGCCCTATGGGAATTCTGGTCACGGCTGGTTGTGACACAGCCTGGAATTGAACCCGGGTCTGTAGTGACGCCTCAAGCACCACGATGCAGCACCTTAGAACACTGCCTAGAGCTTGGAACTTTGATCATAAATGTGCCTGTAAAAGTTCTTTGAGCCTTGTTTTACATTGACCAGCAGTATGTGCATAACTGTGTGTGTGTGTGTGTGTGTGTGTGTGTGTGTGTGTGTGTATACTGTATATGTGGGTTTGTGTTGTTCATGCTTGTTTGTGCATCGTGTTTTGATCCAATTGATATGATCGTATCAGAGCGCTGACTCACGTCCTCTATCCGCGGGTATGGGATGTAGTCATCCTGTCAGACAGAGAGAGGAGAGAGACACACACAGACCATTAACCTTACAGGCTGGAATAATTACAGACCTGTTCAAATACTTCAGAGAACGCCTATTTCCTTCCTCCCTTCCGTAAAGAAATCCCTGATCTGACAAGGCTGGGTAGGTGAATGCTATGAAATAGAACTATTGCTCACACCTATCAATTTGTGTAAGATCAGTGATTGCTTCAAGGGAGGGAGAAAGGCAGGTTGTGTTTGTAAAGAACTCAAACAGGGCCTTGGTCAACTGAGGCAGTCCGTCACTATAGCCAGCGTGAACACAGAAACTCAGGGTGAACATATATACAGTGACTTATTCCACAGAAGCAACAGATGGTCCAATGAGTGATGCAACACAATGAAACAAATTAATCAAACAGGCATACATTGATGGAGGACTCTAAACCTTCCGACAATCTCAGGGATACGAGTCTCAGGATTGACTCTGTGAGCCCCTGGGTTCATCATTAAGTCACTGGGGCTGGTTAGCAGTCAGCTGGTGTATGACCTTTAAACCCGCTGTGATATGATGCTCACAGGGACGGACTGTGACTAGAAAAAGGCCTGCGTATTTCTATCACACTGCCCCATTTTGTCCCTCGAGGCCCACCACGCCAGCCCATTTTTTTTTTTTTACTTGAGGCACCCATTATTATTATTATGATAATTTTGCACAAACATTTTATTTTTTTGACAGATGGACTAAAGATGGACCAGCCCATCTGGCATTTGCCAGAATTGCCCTACGGCCAGTCCATCCCTGGACGATCACCATCGACTCCAATCGATCTCCATGCCTTTGTTTTTACACCGTATATAGTCCCAGGAGATTGAGGGGAATCGCATTCATTCATGCACAGCTCTTTCTTATTTTATGTTAGCCTACGTTTTGTCCTGGTTGAGGGGGGGGGGGGGTCTTAAGAGAGTGCTAAGTCATTTAGAGAGTGGTGAAACTACTCCAGTGACAGGGCTAGCACGGAGGATGACCACCATCGCAATCAAACAAAGAAGGGATGGGGGGGGGACAAATAAAGGAATACATGAATAAAGGAATGGACAGAGGTCAATGCATCATGACAGAGAAGCATGCCTAGCGGTGACACTGACGTGTGTGTGTGTGTTTCTCAGACCTTGCTTCTCTGCGAGTGGGGCTTCGTCTCCTCCGATTTAGGGACCTGGTTAGGGTCACGCATGTGGACGGAGGGTCACAAGGGTACAAAAAGATCATTCCTGGACTTACACTTAACTCCCAAATCAGTTACTGTACTTATATACTGGACTGTAGATTCTCTGGGTAAACATTTGATTGGTGGAACCCAGGGAAAATATTTGTGTTTGCGTAATATATGCAGAGCCAAGCCGACATGACTAGTTGAATTGTTGACATCCTGAATTGCACAATTACCAATCTACTGGAAAGACCTGTGGAGAAAGATTTCTGTGCATGTGGGAAGAGGCCCTGAAGCCCGAATCCTTACCACACACACAGATTCTCTCAAGTATTTTACCAGACTTAATCATATCTCAATCATCCTTATCCCTACGTTTCATTATCGATTTCATTGGTAGACAAACACACTACTCTGTATATTGTACTCTGTTTGTGGGAAAGCCATTAATTAAGACCTACCACACACACAGAATCTCACAAGCCATTTACCAGACTTAAACCGTATCCTTATCCCTCCCTTCCATTATTGATTTCAGTGGTCAACGCACAAATTGGTCTGTCTATCTAAGCAGTTTTCAAAGAAAAGAACTGGTCTGTCTATCTAAGCAGTGGTCAACGCAGAGACTGGTCTGTCTATCTAAGCAGTGGTCAACGCACAGACTGGTCTTTCTATCTATCTAAGCCAGGGCTGCCCAACACTCTTCCTGGAGATCTATTGTCCTGTAGGTTTTCAGTCCAACCCTAATTTAACATATCTGATTCATCTGGTTAAGGTCTTGTTGAGCAGCTAATAAGTAGAATCCGGTGTGTTAAATGAGGGTTGGACTGAAAAGCCACAGAGCAGTAGATCTCCGGGAAGAGGGTTGGGCACCCCTGATCTTAGCACTCTCTGCATGTGTTTGAATGGTCCTCGTCCTCCAGTGATGCTTGCCTCCGCCTGGTCCCAGATCTGTTTGTGCTGTATTGACAATGACCATAGGAGTTGGCAATACAGCAATAACAGATCTGGGTCCAGGCTAGCTCAGGCAGACAGACAGTGGAGGGGATGGGGGAACAGCTACAGCTCAGTGGGGGACTACTTGTCAACACCGCTGGGTTAGATCAAAGCCAGGGGTCTGTCTGAATACATCCATCTTCGATTCCACTGAGACGGGCTTTGTGATCAAACATTCCAGATAGAGGCCTTTCAACTGTTCGGCCATCGATTGCTCTAGTCTAGTTAGTAGTGCGGGTCGATGTGGCGCTGTGGGGACAGCGAGGGGTCTGGTAAGGACTGGCTCAGAGGTGGCAGCGGGCCCGTGTTCTCATTCCTCCTCGCCCACTTGTTATCATGCGCTATCGATCTCCTGTCCTCCTCCGCTCACTCTCTCTCTTTCTTTCAAAAGCTCCCCCACTGTCCCCAAATTGGCGTGGCAGAGCTGCCACCACCACCCACCCTCTTCCTGCCCCCTTCCTGCCTAAAACCCCACAGAAGATCCCAGAACCCCATAGACACAGTGTAGCAGAACAGGTCAGAGAAATCAATGTTTTTTTCAGAGGGAGCTCATTAACTTGGTCTGGTTCGGCTCATTACTCAATCAGGACCAGAGATTGGACCCGTTGTTCTCGGCTCCTCAAATTAAGTGCGGCCCGCGTTCCCCCTCCAAACTCCCCTGGCTTAATAACGGACCCTTCTGCTCGTTAGGGGAGGACCCTTGATTAAAATCCCAGAAAGTGATGAACATGTCGTGCTTTCATCACCACGTCCATGCCAGCAGCAGTGGGAACTTAGAGAGAAGAGAAGGAAGGAGAGAAGGAAGAGAAAGAGGAAGGAGAAGGAGGAGTCTTACCTGCATCCTTTCCAGCATGTCAAAGAACTCGGCAGACTGAAACAAACAGAGAAACAGAGGTGATTATTTTACTACAATGCCATACAGGTAGAATGGATGGAGTTCTAGTGTATCAAATAGTCCTGGACCAATGTGATCACTAGAAGTGGAGTGCACTGTATTTCCTAAAAAAGCACCACATTAATTCATGGCAGATATTTTGAATTAGGGTTTATTTGGTATCGGTTGAGGTATGGTTTTGGGATGTCCACAAAGCATAACACCAGTGTGAGATGGTTTAAAAACCTCTACAGGATCGGTGGGTCTCCCGCGGGACGGTTGAGCTAACGTAGGCTTATGCGATTAGCTTGTAAGTTGAGGTTGTAAGTAGCAAGAACACTTTCCAGGACATAGACATATATGGCATTGGAAGAAAGCTTACATTCTTGTTAATCTAACTGCACTGTCCAATTTACAGTAGCTATTACAGTGAAAGAATACCATGCTATTGTTTGAGGAGAGTGCACAGTTATGAACTTGAAAAGTGATTAATAAACCAATTAGGCACATTTGGGCAGTCTTGATACAAACCTTTGAACAGAAATACAATGGTTCATTGGATTAGTCTAAAACTTTGCACATACACTACACCATCTAGTGGCCAAAATCTAAATTGCGCCTAGAATCCCAAGTCATATATTGGCCTTTCTGTTGCATGTTTTTTTCTTTGCATTATCTTTTACCAGATCTAATGTGTTATATTCTCCTACATTAATTTAACATTTCCACAAACTTCAAAGTGTTTCCTTTAAAATGGTATCAAGAATATGCATATCCTTGCTTCAGGTCCTCAGGTACAGGCAGTTAGATTTCCATATGTCATTTTGGGCCAAAATTTGAAAAAAAGGGTTTGATCATTTTTAAGTGTGACCAAGGTTTTTTGGGGGGTATTTCTATGGAAACGGAGAGAGGTCTGGTCACCGAGGCTACGTTCCAGGCTGTCTAAATTGAGATGTACACGAGCTAAACACGTCATGTGATATAGAAATCTGATGCCTGACTGGGCAGTCTGCAATGTAGCCTTGAACGTGACCTGAAACTTCTCAAACCCAGTAACTACAATTATCACACCATGATCATCTCCAGCGAGCAGCATTTCCACCCTGGTTCCCAATAAGAGCTCATTGAGCCGAGGCAGAGCACTCAAGGAAGGACAGTCCTACACCCTCTCACACCCATATGTACAGTATATTATTCAAACAGAGAAAACCACGCCTACTCCACTTCCTCAAAACAGTCACTCCACAAAAATAATGGGCTGTTGTTGTGCTCCTGGCCTTCTATGAAAGTGTACTGAAGTTCTGGGTCAAAATCTTATTGACAGGAAGATGGTAAAAATGTAAAGAATGAAAGTACAGACAACTAAATATTGGTGATAAATGTTGTGCATTATCATTATTGTAATAATCATCAAACATTTCAAATAACTAATATCAATATAGGGACCACTCCGAACTCTGTAACGGCTGTCTTGGGTGGAAGAAGGAGAGGACCAAAGCCTAGCGTGGTTAGTGTTCATCTTTTTAATAAAGTGACAACCGAAACAGTTCTATTTGGTGCAGACACACAAAGAGTGAAAATAACCACCCACAAAACACCAAGGAAAACAGGCTCCCTAAATATGGTTCTCAATCAGGGACAACGATAGACAGCTGCCTCTGATTGAGAACCATATCAGGCCAAACACAGAAATAGAAAATATAGAAAAACTAACATAGACTGCCCACCCCAACTCACGCCCTGACCATACTAAATAAAGTCAATACAAAAGAATAAAGGTCAGAACGTGACAGAGCTCAATGAGAGTGGAGATCAGGAAGTAAAGTTGTAATTAACACATGATCCCATTATACTTAAAGTAGCTGTCTAAGATTTCTATGGAATATGACCTACTACTGTGAAATAGATTTCCTTCCCAAAAATTGTTATTAAGTAGGCCCTATGTTAATAAGCAGCTTTCTGTGTGACCCTGCTTTCCAAATTCACAAACAACACAATGTTGTGGGCAAATACCAGCCATTATAAATATTATAAATAAGCAAAGGACGAGTCAAAAACATTATTTGGATAGAATATGAGATTTTTTAAAATGATTTAATAGGTGATGGAAAGAAAACAAAAAGGCCTTGACAGTTTTTGACCGGAAGAAGATCCATCTTGGATTAAAACGTTGTTTTATACAGTGTTGTCCTGGCCTTTTCGTGTCTTTATAACGGCTGACAGTCAATCAACAAACACGTAGCTCTCTATGTGACAGTCGAAAGTCATACTCGGGAAATATGCTAAAAGCACAACGGATGAGGAACACAATCAACTACATTGTTTGAATCACAGGTTTCAAGGTTGCCAGGTAGAGAATGCAGACAACGGCAGTCAAAACACTTCTTAGCAGAGGCACGAGGCACCAGTAAAATGCCCCTTTTCATACAGTGAGCATAACGCCAGTTAAATGTACTTTTTATGTCATATTTTATGCAAACACTAATGACAAAGCTGAACACAAATGCTTTGAAAGGTGTGGGCTTAAATGGATCACTGAAATGACTGATTCCCTATCTACACGGGCACAGATAACTCCTGATCAACACAGCCATTAAACCCAAGGCATTACAGCAACATGTTGTATCATAGTCGAACACCACCAACAATACCACTAAAACCCACCAAGACCTGGAAAATCCATGTCTTACCTTGAGATATACAACCTAGTACTCTGTAAAGCAGGAAAACCAGGGAAATGATCCATTTCCCAGCAGTAAAAACATCTCTTTACTGTAGCACCGATCCACCTGAGCTCAGGTGAACATGCTAATCTCACAGCTGTCAGTGCAGTGGGAGTTATCATTTAGTTATACATTAACCTGCCACAGAGGCCTAAACCCACACAGCTAGTCCCACAGAGTCAACACAATGAGCCAGGTTCACACAGCCCTACAAATGGGCACTGTAACCTTGGTGATTCATCGTCATCCCCCGTCTAAGGTGAGAGAACTGCTGAGGGAAACTGGGGGTCGTGGGGGAACTCCTAGGGGCCAGATGGAGATCTATCAATCGGACACCAATCAGAGAGGAACCGTGTCGTGAGCAGACCCTTTGCTATTGAGGTCAGGTGCATCCTGTTTCCATTGATCATCCTTGAGATGTTTCTACAACTTGATTCGCGTCCAGTTGTGGTAAATTCAATTGATTGGACATGATTTAGAAAGGTCCCACGGTTGACAGTGTATGGCAGAGCAAAAATCAAACCATGAGGTCGAAGGAATAGAGCTCCGAGACCGGATTGTGTTGAGGCACAGATCTGGGGAAGGGGACCAAAACAATTCTGCAGCATTGAAGGTCCTCAAGAACACAGTGGCCTCCATCATTCTTAAATGGAAGAAGTTTGGAACCACCAAGACTCTTCCTAGAGTTGGCCACCCAGCCAAACTGAGCAATCGGGGGAGAAGGGCCTTGGTCAGGGAGGTGACCAATAACCCAATGGACACTCTGACAGAGCTCTAGAGTTCCTCTGTGGAGATGGGAGAACCTTCCAGAAGGACAACCATCTCTGCAGCACCACCAATCAAGCCTTTATGGTAGTGGCCAGATGGAAGCCACTCCTTAGTAAAACGCACATGACAGCCCACTTGGAGTTTGCCAAAAGGCACCTAAAGACTCTCAGACCATGAGAAACAATATTTTCTGGTCTGATGAAACCAAGATTGAACTCTTTGGCCTGAATTGCAAGTGTCACGTCTGGAGGAAACCTGGCACCATCCCTACGGTGAAGTATGGTGGTGGCAGCACCATGCTGTGGGGATGTTTTTCAGCTGCAGGGACTGGGAGACTAGTCAGGATCGAGGCAAAGATGAACGGAGCAAAGTACAGAGAGATCCTTGATGAAAACCTGCTCCAAAGCACTCAGGACCTCAGACTGAGGCGAAGGTTCACCTTCCAACAGGACAATGACTGTAAGCACACAGCCAAGTCAATGCAGGTGTGGCTTCAGGACAAGTCTTTGAATGTCCTTGAGTGGCCCAGCTAGAACCCGGACTTGAACCAGATCAAACATGTCTGGAGAGACCTGAAAATTGCTGTGCAGCAACACTCCCCATCCAACCTGACAGAGCTTTAAAGGATCTGCAGAGAATTGTAGAAACTCCCCAAATACAGGTGTACCAGGATTGTAGCATCATACCCAAGAAGACTCAAGGCTGTAATCGCTGCCAAAGGTGCTTCAACAAAGTACTGAGTAAAGGGTCTGAATACTTATGTAAATGTGATATTTCCATGAAAAAAATATATATATATATCTGTAAACATTTCTAAAAACTTGTTTTTGCTTTGTCATTGTGGGGTATTGTGTGTAGATTTACAGGAGGAAAAAGATGATTTAATACATTTTAGAAAAAGGCTGTTAAGTAACAAAATGTGGAAAAAGTTAAGGGGTCTAAATACTTTCCCCAGTGCACTGTATATATATATCGTCTCCCCCTCTGTATTTCTCTCTCTCTCTCTCTGCCATTTACTGCCTGGCCCTCCACAGAGACTAAGCGGAGCTCAGCAACATCTCTCTCTCGCTCTCTCTTATCTCCCGGGGAAACCTGCTGCGCCCTGCGCTGTCCACACCAAGATTAGAGGGAAGGACTGGCGCTGGGAGGATTCTAACACCACGGTCTCCAGGTGCTCGGCACATAACCAATATTCACCCAGAGGCCACAGCACTATCGTTGCCGTTTGACTGTAACACCAGTGTTGCGCTAGTGTATAATATGTTATATACGTTATGTTATTCTAGGGAAATTGTATTTTCATAGCTAGGGCTGACAGTGAAGACCTGCGAAGAGCAGAATCACAACCTCTGCATCATCAAAACAGTTGCTTGGTGAGAAGCTGAGAAGTCCACAGATAGTCATTGTTATGTAAACACCAGCTGAAAAGTACCAGCGGCCTGGCTTTGGCCCCAAGTGAGAGCAGGTCCACCAGAGCCATGGCCCAGTGAGACACGGGTTCGGGCCCGCGTAGTTGGAAACAGAAAAGTCTGAGCCTTTTGGGTCAAACACTGGGGTAAATCTTGAATGTACATGCGCCATTGACGTACCACTGAATACGCTTGTAAGTAGAACCTGTCATACTAGCTCTTATTACCTGGTGGTAATTCAACTCTTGTCGCATATAAGAAATATCGGCATTACTAAACCTCCTGCAGAGGCAATGTGTAACTCAGCTACTAAACTATTGGAATTAACTTGACAGACAGTAAGCCATAATGTACAATAAAGTATGGGAGCTCTTCCTAATGATCCCTGATAACAGCTACATTAAGAACAGTACCTGAGTCATCGTTAGCATTCGGTTAGCATTCCGCTAGCCTGGTGGAGATCGAAACAGAACCGCAGAGCTCCAGAGAGGCCAGTCTCCACTGTTCTCCTGCCTGCACAGCTGACTTCAACTCTGGGCACTGGGAGAAAAGCAGCAGGGGGCGGGTGGGGGTGGCGTGGTGTGGCGTGGGCCTCTGACAGGGGTTCTCAGACTGTGTGTTTGTGTCAAATCCAATCAAATTGGATTGGTCGTGTACACAAATAGGCCGATATAATCGGCGGTGCAGCAAAGTGTTTGTGTTTCTAGTTCCAACAGTGCAGTGTATGTGCGTGCGTGGTGTGTGTCTTTTACCCTCAACAGCATAGACACACTTTTCCCCCATTGCAAACACTCTTTCAATCACACTTTCTCTCAACCAAATGTACCAGTTGTCCCCTCTTAACAAATGAAGCAGTTACACAGTACTAGAGTGCGCTGTCATCAAGGCATCCTGTACCACAACACAACACTGCAATACACACTTAACTCTTCTGGCTCCTCTCGCTTCCTTTTCTTTCACAACCTGGTCTTCAACCGCCTTCATTTCCTTTATTTCTGCCTCCAACAACCCTTTCTTCAAACAAAACCTCCCTCGTCCTTCATTTTCTCCTTGGAGAATGTGAGAATTGAGTGCTCTCTGCTATGTTCAGCTTTCTTTTATGTCATTCAAACAGGAAAGTCCTGTTGCTCATTGACTAAGTGGAACAGGTCCTGCCTGTGTGTCTACTCACATTTCATTTCATCCTCATTCAACTCCTTTCATTTGAATCCTCTCGTTCAGGACAAGGAACATTTTCAATATGCTGTTTACACACTTTCTTTTTGTCTTAGAATAAGGAAGACTTGAGACTCGGAAGTGGTTCCTTACAAAATGACTCATCACATTATGAAATGTGTGTATGTGTGTGCACACACACACACACACACACGCACACGCACACAAACACACGTGTGAAGTACTCGATCAGAGAAGTGTCAGCCTGGCAGCTTCACTATACTACTAGAGATGTCTGGAACAACAGCAAACAAACTATGCCATACCAGCTACTAGCAGTGAATAGCACAACTCCAGCGGGCTGAATTGGGTGCAAATGATCTCCTTACAACCAGATGATGTCATTGTATCGGTAAGCATAGAAATAGTGCACATAGAATAGATCCACTGCTTATCAAATTGGCTTTCAATGAGAATGACAGATCTATAATTCACATGGTATGTGTCACACCCTGATCTGTTTCACCTGACCTTGTGATTGTCTCCACCCCCCTCCAGGTGTCGTTTATTTCCCCCAGTGTATTTATCATTTATTATTTATGCCTGCCTTGACCTCGAGCCTGCCTGCCTTGACCTCGAGCCTGCCTGCCTTGACCTCGAGCCTGCCTGCCGCCCTTTGGTACCTACTGGACTCTGAACTGGTTTTGACCTTTTGCCTGTACACAACCATTCTCTTGCCTACCCCTTTTTGGATTAATAAACATCTAAGACTCCAACCATCTGCATCTGGGTCTCGCCTTGTGCCCTCATAGTATGTGAATTTGTCGGGTTGGCCCACAAAGCTACGTACCAGACCTTTATTAAAGAGCGTCTGAACGCAGCGATTCTGTGTTTCTCTACTACTCATTAAGAAAAACTAGACTTCAGTCTTGAGGGTGTGGTTCGATGTGGCAGTTACTGATGTTTGTCCCCCATGAGACCATAGGAAGAAAGCCGGTATTACCTCCTCAAAGTAGTCAGAAGTCATTTAAGATTTTCAAAAAAATGTATTGTGTAATTTTACATCCGGCTAAGTTGTTTGGTGCAGTATTTTTTAAGTAAAAAAAAAGGTGTTGTCTTGTGTAAACAAAGTCAGATTTGCTGCTCTGATGGGCAGGTCTGCCTCACTGCAGTAGGTGTGTGTGATCTGCGGTAGGATTGGATAGATGTCTATCTCGTGTCAATGGTCAAATGAGCATCGTTGAAATCCAAACCCAACCCTCAAGTAAGTCATATGATGAACTCTATTACAAAACTCAGGTTTGGACGAGACCGACTTGAAAAACCAAATGATCCTATTTACACTTCGTAGTCCATTTTGAAACTAGAAAAAATGTTTCCGACTAGCATGGATGGCGCATAGGCCGTTTGCTATGAGAGAAGTTGTTTATTGCCTTTAAAAACCCAGTCAGTATCATCACACTATGGAAATGACTGATCAAGGGATTGACTATGAATAATCCCAAATCAAATCAAATCGTATTTGTTACGAACACAATTGACAGCAGGTATAAAAGGTGCAGCAAAATGCTTGTGTTCTGGGTCCCTCAACAGTGCAGTATATTAATCAATAGTTGAGGTACTATGCATAGTAATAGCCTCATCATGTATGTACACTATAGGATACAGTATAGATAATGATTTAACTCCCCATCTCTGTGTCATACTGATTCCCCCTCTCTGACTTCACTCTTTATTTCTCTCTTTCTATTTCTCCGTATGCTACACTTTCTATTCCTTAACTCCCTCTTTCCTCTTCTCTCCCACTTCCGTGTTAATCAAATCAAATCAAATCAAATTTATTTATATAGCCCTTCGTACATCAGCTGATATCTCAAAGTGCTGTACAGAAACCCAGCCTAAAACCCCAAACAGCAAACAATGCAGGTGTAAAAGCACGGTGGCTAGGAAAAACTCCCTAGAAAGGCCAAAACCTAGGAAGAAACCTAGAGAGGAACCAGGCTATGTGGGGTGGCCAGTCCTCTTCTGGCTGTGCCGGGTAGAGATTATAACAGAACATGACCAAGATGTTCAAATGTTCATAAATGACCAGCATGGTCGAATAATAATAAGGCAGAACAGTTGAAACTGGAGCAGCAGCACAGTCAGGTGGACTGGGGACAGCAAGGAGTCATCATGTCAGGTAGTCCTGGGGCACGGTCCTAGGGCTCAGGTCCTCCGAGAGAGAGAGAAAGAAAGAGAGAATTAGAGAGAGCATATGTGGGGTGGCCAGTCCTCTTCTGGCTGTGCCGGGTGGAGATTATAACAGAACGTGGCCAAGATGTTCAAATGTTCATAAATGACCAGCATGGTTGAATAATAATCTCTCGCCCTTCTCCTTGCAGACTAGATAAGGGGGGCCAGCCTGCTTCAAGGTGACGCAACAAAAATCCAATGAACTTATCCTCTGCAGCAGAGGTAACTATGAGTTTTCCTTTCCTGTGGCGGTCCTCATGAGAGCCAGTTTCATCATAGCGCTTAATGGTTTTTGCGACTGCACTTGAAGAAACTTTCAAAGTTCTTGAAAATTTCCAGATTGACTGACCTTCATGTCATAAAGTAATGATGGACTGTCATTTCTCTTTGCTTATTTGAGCTGCTCTTGCCATAATTTGGACTTGGTGTTTTACCAAATAGGGCTATCTTCTGTATACCCCCCTACCTTGTCATAACACAACTAATTGGCTCAAACATATTAAGAAAGAAAGAAATTCCACAAATGTACTTTTAACAAGCTACACCTGTTAATTGAAATGCATTCCAGGTGACTACCTCGTGAAGCTGGTTGAGAGAATGCAAAGCTGTCAAAGGGTGGCTACTTTGAAGAATCTCAAATATAAAATATGTTTTGATTTGATGAACACTTTATTGGTTACTACATGATTCCATATGTGTTATTCCATAGTTTTGATGTCTTTTTTATGTCAATTTTATTCTACAATGTAGAAAATAGTACAAATAAAGAAAAACCCTGGAATGAGTAGGTGTGTCAAAACATTTGACTGGTACTGTCTATATTTGTCACGCCCTGACCTTAGGGCGTTAGGTCAGGGTTTGATGTGGGGTGGGCATTCTATGTTTCGTTTTCTATGTTTCTTTATTTCTATGTTTTGGCCGGGTATGGTTCTCAATCAGGGACAGCTGTCTATCGTAGTCTCTGATTGGGAATCATACTTAGGTAGCCCTTTTTCCCTCCTTTCAGTGTGGGTAGTTAACTTTGTTTGTGACACTTAGCCCTGAAAGCTTCACGGTTGTTTTTCGTTTGTTGTTTTGTTGGCGTCATTTTTATAATAAAAGGAAAATTAACGCTCGCCACGCTGCACCTTGGTCCACTTCTTTCAACAGCCGTGACAATATTTCTATAAATAATGGCCCTACATTAAAATAGTCCACAGAAAGACAAGTGTTAGATCTTATTGAATCTGGCAGCTCCCTCTGCCTCTCTCTAGTCTCCACTATGACCTCTAAAGAGTTACCCTCTATGAACAGTGAATGAAGCCCACCTTGTCCTCATAGGGCTGACTCACTATGCGTCATCAACACTATTCATTTTACAGTGCACTACTTTTGACCAGGCTCTGGGAATAGGGTGCCATTTAGGACGCGGACAGAGTCTGCTCCCAGGCTACCATGGCTCCTCTCAGAGGTGTTCTGATTGGCCAGGCTCAGACAGTGCAATGACACCATTTTCAGTTTTTCACTCTATTACACAGAGCCAAACAACACCATGCTCACTTGGGTATTTACTTACCATACTGTCCTTTCCAGCACGGTCCCAGCAACTATGGTGGATGGGTAACCATGCCAGTTTGGCTCAGTTCAACTCTGCTCTGTAGTGTGAAAATGGTATAAGTGAGACGGGCATGAGGTGGTACGTGTCCTACCTTCATGGTGGGCGGGGCTGTGCGGGGGGGCGATGGGGGGCAATCTCCCAAGGGCACGTTGGAGATAGTCAGCAGTTCCTGCTTCCTGGAACACATCAAACACAACAGAAGATATCATGATACGGCATCATGATGTCGCATACAGAGGATGCAGAGGCACAATGATAGTACAGAGGACGGATGCTGCATCACATATCACCCTACTTCACGACATACACCGGGGTAGAAGTGAGAAATATCATTTCCCTAGACTGTGCAGCAGCTGGTAGGGTCAAGCCTACTTATAGTCCATGTATATAACGTTAGCCCAGAGTTACTGCTGCATTCATGTGGTCAGGAAAAAGCCCAAACCCTACTCATACGCCTAGAAGGAAAGAGAGGCTGTCTGGCTCATAGACTAAAGACTAGGTCTTCAACATATCCAGCCAACTGAAGTAGTGGGTATTCAAGTGAGTTTGCGGGGCTTGTAACGGAGATCTATCAATCAGACGCCAAGGAACCGTGTCGTGAGTGGAGCATGGACTGGCTGAAAACCAAGACCCCTCTGCCTGTGTGTCTGTCTCTGTCTGTCCTCTAACGCCTCCAAGGCTGGCCAACCACAGAGCCTAGATGTAAAATATCTGTATCTGTATCTCTCTCTCTCAATTCAATTCAATTTATGGCATGACGTAACAATGTACATATTGCCAAAGCTTATTTTGGATATTTACAATATAAAAAATGAATAAAAATGAGAATAAAAATTGTCAACAGGACAACAGTAACAACAATAACCAAGGGCCAAAATAACCATACATTGAACAATAACAATAAGCATACAGTAGAGGACATGTGCAGGTTGATTGGTCTGTCAGACACTGTCCCTCAACTTATGGCAGGCAGCAATGTAGTGCGCTGCCAACCCACAGCTCTCTGCGTCCTCCCACAACAGGACGGGTAGCCTATCCTCATCAGAGAGGTCTTTGAAACCTTGAATAAGGGTTTCAAATTTGAGAAATTGACACTCTCTAATCGTTTTATATTTTTGACATTTAGTCAGGAAATGCAGCTCCGTCTCAGGTTCTGCTGTTGTGCAGTGGTTGCACAGCCTTTCCTCTACAGGGAGCCAGGTTTTCCTGTGTCTTCTCTCTCTCACTCACTCACTCACTCACACACTCACACACTCTCACACTCTCACACTCTCACTCACTCACTCACTCACTCACTCACTCACTCACTCACTCACTCACTCACTCACTCACTCACTCACTCACTCACTCACTCACTCACTCACTCACTCACTCACTCACTCACTCACTCACTCACTCACTCACTCACTCACTCTCCACAGACCTCAGAGAGAGAGAGAGAGAGAGAGAGAATCTTTAGCCGAGAGGCCTGATGATAACTTTCACTCAGATCCTTAGTGACCAGCTGACATGGTTGTTGAGAGGCCTCCAGGGGGCCGGGGTCTCCTTCCAGGAGAATGATCACACATTAAGAGGTTCATTTATCAGGAGGGACAGAGTGGGGATTCAGAGATGGACGTGAGAGGCGAGACACACAGTGCAACAGGTTGCCAATTAGTCACATTCTCTTGACAGTTATTTAGTCAGTTAGGATTTCATTCCCAGCCTCTTTTTTTCATCCATAGTTTTCCCCCCTCTCGTGTGTCAAGTCAGTGTGGCCCAGCTGTGGACTGTGGACTGTGGACTGTGGACTGTGGACTGGAGAGACCACACTCATTTAGTGTATTGCCGTCGGTTACAACAGGTGTTACAATACAATACAACAGCATTTCACTTACTGTGAAATGCTTACTTACAAGCCCTTATCAACCAACAACACAGTTTTAAGAAAAATAAGAGTTTAGAAAATATTTACTAAACAAACTAATAACACAATAAAATAACAATAACGAGGCAATATATACAGGGGGTACGGGTTAGTCAAGGTCATTTAGGTAATTTGTACATGTAGGTAGGGGTAAAGTGACTATGCATAGATAATAAACAGCAAGTAGCAGCAGCGTAAAGAAAAGAGGGGGTCAATGCAAATAGTCCGTGAAGCCGTTTGATTAGCTGTTCAGCAGTTTTATGCCTCGTGGGTAGAAGCTGCTAAGGAGCCTTTTGGACCTAGACTTGGTGCTCCAGTACCGCTTGCCGTGCGGTAGCAGAGAGAACAGTCTATGATTAGGGTGACTGGAGTCTTTGACTGACACCGCCTCGTATAGAGGTCCTGGATGACAGGAAGCTTGGCCCCAGTGATGTACTGGGCCGTACGCACTACCCTCTGTAGCGCCTTGTGGTTGGATGCCGAGCAGTTGCCATACCAGGAATTGATGAAACCTGTCAGGATGCTCTCGATGGTGCAGCTGCAGAACTTTTTGAGGATCTGAGGACACATGCCAAATCTTTTCAGTCTCCTGAGGGGGAATATGCATTGTCATGGCCTCTTCGCGACTGTCTTGGTGTGTTTAGACCATGATAGTTTGTTGGTGATGTGGACACTAATGAACTTGAAACTCTCAACCTGCTCCAATACAGCCCCATCGATGAGAATGGGCGCATGCTCGGTCCTCCTTTTCCTGTAGTCCACGATCATCTCCTTTGTCTTGTTTACGTTGAGGGAGAGGTTGTTGTCTTGGTACCACACTGACCTATACACACTCCCTATAGGCTCATCTCATCATTGTTGGTTATCAGGCCTACCACCGTTGTGTCGTTGGCAAAATTAAGGACGGTGTTGGAGTCGTGCTTGGCCACGCAGTTGTGGGTGAACTGTGAGTACAGGAGGGGACTAAGCACACACCCCTGAGGGGCCCCCATGTTCAGGATCAGCATTGCAGATGTGTTGTTGCCTACTCTTATAACCTGGGGGGTGGCCTGTCAGGAAGTCCAGGATCCAGTTGTAGAGGGAGGCATTTAGTCCCAGGGTTCTTAGCTCAGTGATGAACTTTGAGGGCACTATGGTGTTGAACGCTGAGCTGTAGTCAATGAACAGCATTCTCACGTAGGTGTTGCTTTTGTCCAAGTGGGAAAGGGCAGTGTGGAGTGCAATAGAGATTCCGTCATCTGTGGATCTGTTGGGGCGGTATGCGAATTGGAGTAGGTTTCTGGGATGACGGTGTTGATGTGAGCCATGACCAGCCTTTCAAAGCACTTCATGGCTACCGACGTGAGTGCTACAGATCGGTAGTCATTTAGGCAGGTTACCTTGGTGTTCTTGGGCACATGGACTATGGTGATCTGCTTGAAACATGTAGGTATTACAGACTCGGTCAGGGACAGGTTGAAAATGTCAGTGAAGACACTTGCCAATTGGTCAGCGCATGCTCTGAGTACACTTCCTGGTAATCCATCTGGCCCTGCGGCCTTGTGAATGTTGACCTGGTCTTACTCACATCGGCTACGGAGAGCGTGATCACAGTAGTCCGGAACAGCTGATTCTCTAATGCATGCTTCAGTGTTGCTTGCCTCGAAGCGCGCACAGAAGTAATGTAGCTCGGCTGTTAGGCTTGTGTCACTGGGCAGCTTGCGGCTGGGCTTCCCTTTGTAGTAGTTTGAAAGCCCTGCCACATCCAACGAGCGTCAGAGCGGTGTAGTAGCATTCAATCTTATCCCCGTATTGACGCTTTGCCTATTTAATGGTTTGTCGGAGAGCATAGTGGGATTTCTTATTGGCGTCCTGGTTAGCGTCCCACTCCTTGAAAGCGGCAGCTCTACCCTTCAGTTCAGTGCAGATGTCAAATCAAATCAAATTGTATTGGTCACATACACATGGTTAGCAGATGTTAATGCGAGTGTAGTGAAATCCTTCTGCTTCTAGTTCCAACATTGCAGTAATATCTAACAAGTAGTCTAACAACTCCACAACAACTACCTAATGCACAGAAATCTAAAGGGATGGAATAAGTTTATGTAAATATAAATATATGGATGAGCGATGACTGAGCAGCATAGGCACGATGGTATAAAATACAGTATATACATATGAGATGAGTAATGTAAGATATGGAAACATTATTAAAGTGGCATTATTTAAAGTGACAAGTGATCCATTTATTAAAGTGGCCAATGATTAGAGTCTGTATATAGGCAGCCTCTCTGTGTTCGTGATGGCTGTTTAACAGTCTGATGGCCTTGAGATAGAAGCTGTTTTTCAGTCTCTCGGTCCCAGCTTTGATGCACCCGTACTGACCTCGCCTTCTGGATGGTAGTGGGGTGAACAGGCAGTGGCTCAGGTGGTTGTTATCCTTGATGACCTTTTTGGCCTTCATTTGACATCGGGTGCTGTAGGTGTTCTGAAGGGCAGGTAGTTTGCCAACCGGTGATGCGTTGTGCAGACCGCACCACCCACTGAAGAGCCTTACGGTCATGTGCGGTGCAGTTGCCGTACCAGGTGATGCTACAGCCCGACAGGATGCTCTCAATTGTGCATTTGTAAACGTTTGTGAGGGTTTTAGGTGAAAAGCCGAATTTCTTCAGCCTCCTGAGGTTGAAGAAGCGATGTTGTGCCTTATTCACCACAATGTCTGTGTGGGTGGACCATTTCAGACCATTTCAGTGTCCGTGAAGTGAATGCAGAGGAACTTAAATCTTTCCACCTTATCCACTGCTGTCCTGTCGATGTGGATAGGGGGGGGGGGGGGGGGTGCTCCCTCTGCTGTGTCCTGATCATCTCCTTTGTTTTGTTGACATGAGTGAGAAGTTGTTTTCCTGACACCACAGTCCGAGTGCCCTCACCTCCTCCCTGTAGGCTGTCTCGTCGTTGTTGGTAATCTAGTCCACTACTTTTGCATCGTCTGCAAACTTGATGATTGAGTTGGAGGCGTGCATGGCCACGCAGTCATGGGTGAACAGGGAGTACAGGAGGGGGCTGAGCACGCACCCTTATGGGGCCCAGTGTTGAGGATCAGCGAAGTGGAGATGTTGTTTCCTACCTTCACCACCTGGGTGCAGCCCATCAGAAAGTCCAGTACCCAATTGCACAGGGCGGGGTTGAGACCCAGGGCCTCAAGCTTAATGATGAGCTTAGAGAGTACTATGGTGTTGAATGCTGAGCTGTAGTCAATGAACAGCATTCTTACATAGCTATTCCTCTTATCCAGATGGGATAGGGCAGTGTGCAGTGTGATGGCGATTGCATCGTCTGTGAACCTGTTGGGGCGGTATGCAAACTGAAGTGGGTCTAGGGTGGCCAGTAAGTTGGAGGTGATATGATCCTTGACCAGTCTCTCAAAGCACTTCATGATGACAGAGTGCTACGGGGAGATAGTCATTTAGCTCAGTTATCTTTGCCTTCTTGGGTACAGGAACAATGGTGGCCATCTTGAAGCATGTGGGCACAGCAGACTGAGCTAGGGAGCGATTGAATATGTCCGTAAACACACCAGCCGGCTGGTCTGAGCATGCTCTGAGGATGTGGTAGGGATGCAGTCTGGGCCAGCAACCCTGCAAGGGTTATCACAATTAAATATCTTACTCACGTCGGCCACGAAGAAGGAGAGGGAGGGCCCACAGTCCTTGGTAGCAGGCCACGTCAGTGGCACTGTATTATCCCCAAAGCGGGCAAAGAAGGTGTTTAGTACAATAGCACAATTGGTTAGGAGCCCGTAAAGCGGCAGACATCCCCTCTAGCGCCATTCCTTAGCTAGAAGCTAAAATAAATGGTAAAAAATAATATAGAATTAAGATAACAACACATGCAAAAGGTTTGCAGGACATTTTTCCCTAATATCAACAATCAATATCAATACCAGAAGAAACTTTATCATAAGAAAAACCTCAAAAGCACAATGACAACATCATCAAAAGCCTAAAGGATTGCAGGAGGAAATTCTACCTGATATCAATAGTGGATATCAATATCAGAGAGATACATAACATGCAGTACTGTATCTCCATCCGGTTCACAGTAAGTGGAACAAGGAGACCAACATGCAACGTATTTCTCTGGTATTTGGGAACTAATGCAGCCGTCTCTCCATTGGATAATGCAATAGCTTCCGTGTGTGAAAGTAGCTCATGTCACAGTGTCCAAAGGAAACAAGAGAACACTTGACTGCCTTTGACTGCTGATCTTTCCATTTTGAAAGAGAAACACGCTGCAAAGAACAGCCATCTCCGGCTCCTTTGTCTCTTTCTCTCGACCCCTCTCTCTTTTTCTCTCTCCCTCTAACTCCCTCTCCTTTTCTCTCACTCTCTCTCTCTTTTTCTTTCTCTGAATCCCTCTCTTTCTCTCTCTCTCTTTGTCTAACTCTCTCTCCTTTCCTCTCCCTCCCTCCCTCCCTCCCTCCCTCCCTCCCTCTCTTTCTCTCTCTCGTTCGTTCTTTGAGTTGTTAGTATAAGCACATGGCCTGGCTTGCCGTGTGCTGGAAACAAGTGGTCATGCCCCAGACTTCCCCTTCCATTGACAGCCTAGCCACCCCAGGCTTCTCCAATACTTTCCATAGGGTCAGCACTAAGTACCAACACAATGTAACACTGTCTCTAGCTGTCGCTAGCGGTTAACACTGAGCCAATGGTGGACACAAACTAAACAGAGTACAAGTACAAGCAGGAGTAGTTGGCTTCCTTCCCCCGTTTACGCAGTTGACGGAGATACACAGATTGTACATAGCAACTGCTACAGCTCCAGAGAAACGTATTATTAGAAAATGTCCATTCCCAGACACTACATGTTAGTAGCTCAGAGCTGACCTGAGACCTCCTGGGGCTGGCCACTGCTGTCTGAGTTTAGCTTTAATAACAGCCAAATCTCAACACACACATACAGTACATACACAGACACACATACACACACATAGATGCATATAGAATACACACACACACACACACATAAACACAAACAAACACATAAACAAACAGGTGTTGGTCCCAGACAGAGAGTCTGTGTGTGAGAACGTTTGTGTGTGAGACAGTCTGTGTGCGAGACAGTCTGTGTGTAAGAGACAGTGTGTGAGAGACAGTGGTGGTGCAGTCTATCCTTGCTGCCTGTCTAATGAAACAGCTCCTGCGTCACCGTGAATGTCTCTCTCTCCGGGGGTGGGGGGGGGGGGGGGGGTCGAAGGAGGGAGACGCAGCATGACAAAGGAAAACAGAGGGACAAGAGAGGGAGAGATGAAACATAGAACAAGGGGGGAGTAACAGAGTGAAAAAGGACAACAGGCCAGATAGTGAATGGGAAGGTTAAAGTTAGAGGTTCGTATGAGCTGTAACACTTTGACAACCACACACACACACACACAAACCAGACAATTAATGAATAAAAGTGTGTGGACTCAAAGTAATACATTCAATAGTGAATGGAGATAATGACATGACCTATATGATATGTCTCCTGTCTTGTCATCGCACTATAAAAACCCTTCATTGTCTATCCTAACTCTCCTATGTTTCACAATCACCACCCAACTCCTTCTTTATTATTTTTAATTGGACCTGATTCAATACTAATTACATCTGCACCGCAATCATGTTTACCTAATGTCACACCAATAGGCCTCCATGTTTCACATATTGATTACACCCTGGAGAGATGACAGGCACTGCACATAGTGTACTGTACCTGCCTCAGCTAGTATCAACCCATAAACAGGGGAGAGGGAGCCAGGAAGAGGGGGGGGGGAGTGAGGGAGGAGGAGTGAGCGAGGGGGGTAGAGAGAAAGAGAGTGAGAGAGGGCACACAGGGGAAAGAGACATGGCCCAGGAGGAGAAGGAGGGAGGGAGGGAGGGAGGGAGGGGGAGGGAGGGGGGGGAGTGAGCGAGGGGGTAGAGAGAAAGAGAGGGCACACAGGGGAAAGAGACATGGCCCAGGAGGAGAAGGAGGGAGGGAGGGAGGGAGGGAGGGAGGGAGGGAGGGAGGGAGGGAGGGCAACAGTCCCTCGCTGCCAATTACCTCCCTAATTGTGACGTTCTCTTTCCAGCCCGATACAGATATTTGTTACGAAACTCAATAATGAAGTTGATGATGCTCCAGACGTACCATTGCAGAAGCCCAATCGTTCCTCTAATGAACTTAATATGTAATGGCCTATTAGACAGCGAAAAACAAAGACAAGGAAATACATGAATCTGCCAGCAGGACATCAGGGCTGAGAGGAATCAGGTGCAACCCATCCATCAGCGTAGCATTTCCTTACCCTCTCTTCGGGCCCCTCCAGACATTTCACATTTTTTTGTTTAAAACCTAAACTGGCACACCTAATCCAATTAGTCAAAGGCTTGATGATTAGGGCAGATATAGCTGGCATACAGAGCCGCATCAATCAGGACCATGGCAGAGTATGTGTCAATGATGTGTGAATGATGCTCCGTCACATCTGACACTAGCGCTGAATCAATTGCAGACCTGCCCTGTGTAAAAATAGCAGAGAGGACAGATGTGCTTGTTCCTCCCATGCTAGCAGATCAGACAGGCCGCCCAGCGCCACGGACAGTCAGACACAGACCAATGGCGTAATGCAATGAACGTGGCTCATGGCTCCCAGTGTGTGGCTAATATAACAAGTGAAGTGGCTCATTGAAGGACCCCTTACCTCAGCACTGACCACAGGGGAGTCCGTAGCTAATCATAGACCTCTAAAATGTTAGTACACTATGGTGGCAGTAGCCAATCAGGACCCTTTATTTCATCAGGTATAGGGGAGCAATGGCCTAACAAGGATTAGTGGCCTCCACAAAGGGTTAAGGGGAGCCAATAAGCCCAGTGGCACATTGAAGGCCCCTTACCTATTCACTGGGCACTGGGGGGGGGCAGTAGCCTACAAGGAACCATATACTGTTAGCACAAGTAGCCTGAGGGGACCAGTAGCCAGGCAAGCTACATGGGGGGGGGGGGGGGGGGGCAATTGCTCATAAGCCATATGGAATCCCATAGACACCCAGGTTTCCTGCTGGGACTCACTCCCCACTGGACACAGATGTCAGATCAACGTCTAGTTTTGATTTACATTTGGTTGACAACTAACGTGAATTCATCCCGTAATAAACCAAAAACGTCACCCTGTCATTGGATTTTTTTTTTTTTGCTAATCTTTTTGCAAATCCAATTCGTTTTCCACGTTGATTCAACATCAACACATTGAATTTCATGCTTGAATGATGTAGAAACAACATTGATTCAACCAGTTTTTGCCCAGTGGGTTCGATGGGTATACAGGCTATTTATAGATACAGGGGTCAAAGGAGAGTGGAGCCCAGCCAGTCAACCGAATGGCTGAGGAACACACGTACACACACACACACACCTTCCTGGCAGAGTTCTAGAGAATGGGGGGTATACTGCGAGGGATTGATTTGTTCTCCCAAATGAAACCTGAATGAAGCTGGGAAAATAATTACTGCCGCAGCAACAACATCAGAGCCACCAAATTGAAAGAGGAAGAAATCAATTGTAGAACACTGTGTAAACACTTTGATTGGCCAAACCTTGCTGAGATAATGACCTCTTAGAGAGCCACTTTCTCTCAGTACGGAATCCAAAACTCAATAAGAAGAGCAGTGCTGTGGACTCCAGGGGCTTGTATTCATAAAGCGTCTCAGATAAGGATTGCTGATCTAGGATCAGGTCCCCCCCGTCCAATGTATTATTATTCACTAAGATTAAAAAAAAAAAAAAAATTAAAAAGCAAAACTCCTGATCCTAGATCAGCACTCCAACTCTGAGATGCAAAATTAATGTGGGCCCAGATCTCAAAGAAAAGAAGCAGACCGCTGCCACCGCCAATGGCATTCTGGGTAGTCTAACAAGTCAGCATTTCTATACAGGACACACACACACACGCGCACACATAAATGAACTGAAAACCATCTGATGCCAACATAATATCCCCTTGCCTCATCTCCAGATCACAACGTACGCGGAGATACACTGTGCACATGCAACCTTCTATCCAGCTGTATTACTGGACTGATTACTTTCAGCACAGGAAACTGCTGGGAGGAGGATGGACATCGGACCACACAATCACAGGATAACTGCATTAATGCCAGAGCCAAAACAGATTATTCATATCAAAATGATCTTTCACTGACTCCAGAACTGTACACGCACTCCTCCAGCCTAGTGAATAGAACCAGGGATGTTAGAACAGGGTTGCCCAACCCTGTTCCTGGAGATCTACACTCCTGTAGGTTTTAACTCCAACCCTGTTCCTGGAGATCTACACTCCTGTAGGTTTTAACTCCAACCCTGTTCCTGGAGATCTACACTCCTGTAGGTTTTAACTCCAACCCTGTTCCTGGAGATCTACACTCCTGTAGGTTTTAACTCCAACCCTGTTCCTGGAGATCTACACTCCTGTAGGTTTTAACTCCAACCCTGTTCCTGGAGATCTACACTCCTGAAGGTTTTAACTCCAACCCTGTTCCTGGAGAGCTACACTCCTGTAGGTTTTAACTCCAACCCTGTTCCTGGAGAGCTACACTCCTGTAGGTTTTAACTCCAACCATGTTCCTGGAGAGCTACACTCTCCAACCATGTTCCTGGAGATCTACACTCCTGTAGGTTTGAACTCCAACCATGTTCCTGGAGAGCTACACTCCTGTAGGTTTTCACTCCGACCTCAGCTATTACTAACCGGACTCCTCTCATCAACCTGCTAATTGTTTGAACCAGGCGTGCTAGGTTAAACCTACAGGACGGTAGCGCTCCAGGAACAGGGATGGGCACTCTTGTCTAAGAGGAAACCATGTGCTGTGTATCGAAAATGAACTCATCATGAGGCAGTTTTAAAGGCACAGTGCAGTTAAAAACGCGATTTTCCCGTGTTTTATATATATATATATATATTTTCCACACTATGAGATTGGAATTAGGGCTATTACGGTGACCGTATTACCGTCACACCAGCGATCACGAGTCATGACGGCAGTTAAATTCCACGTGACCATTTAGTCACGGTAATTAGGCTTCTCCAAGCTCTGATGCTGCTGATGGTCGTTAGTAGCCTACCAAACTTGCTAACTGCCTGGTACTCAGCACTCTATTGTCCCTCCAATCACTCTGACATCAATGCAAATGTAATCGAAAATCTAATCAAACACTTCATGAGAGCCCATGAGCTCATGTTGAGCAACATTTCTATAGGCTATGCAGTTGTGTGACATAACAGAGTGATGGCCTCTTTTAAAAACAGAGGGATCCCATCAGCTTTCTATAGGCTAGGCCAACTATATATTATTTCTCAACTTTCCTAATATTAAGCACATTGCTTCTCTTTACAACAGGAGTATAGCCTACCTGGCTGGCAATGAAAGTAACCAGGTCTACTCATCTTGTTGACTGACAAAAAGTAAATGTGGACAGTTCTTCCAATGTCTTGGATAAGGACGTGTGCGGTTGCCTCCACGATGTGTCCGTCTTCACTTGTAGCCTTTGAAAAAAGACCCGATCACGTGACAGAGAGCCATGTGAGTGCTGGGAGAATGGAATTTTAATTATTATATTCAGCCCATGGGCACAAAGGCCATTGGCCGCCAAAGGCATGTTTCTTTTAAGGGGCATTACGGCCACAACAAAGGGGATGCCACCGGGACATTCGAGGCATTATCAAGTGCTTGAGCCTGTGCGTGAGTCTGAGCAATGCAACTTTTCATGCAACTTTTTTCAAATCATCATTAGAGTAATATCATGCAACTTTCCTTTCTATTTTATTCCAATATGTTCAAATGTATTCTTCATACTAAAAAATAATGCCACGGAATTATAAGCAAATCTTGTCTGGTAAATAATCTAGTGCAGCCCGCATGGAAGCCAGGAGATGCTAACTAATGTTAACTAATGGTCAATTACCGTAAGACAGGCAGTTATTTGATTGACAATCACCGGCTGACGAAATTTCATGACCACCACAGCCCTATTTGGAATAATACTGTGAAATTTTGAAAATTATGATGATGCCTTTTTAATATAAGAGATGTTTGAAAAGACTGCCTGAAATGTCAGGCTTTTTGGTAGGATAGTGTTTTAGCCTGCCTCCTTCCTGTTGACATCACCATGCGGTAAATTAGTTAATAGACCAATAAGAAAGAGAGTTCTAAACCTTCCTACCAATAACAGCTAGTTTTCATTTTTCCCCTCCCTACTCAGATCACTCCCAGATAGTCCAAGCAAAATTCTTCCTTGTGAAATGTCTCTTTGCTAAAAAGCTATTTTAATTGGAAAAATCACAGTGTGAAATCTCATTCTGCATCTTCCCAGTTCCTTGTTTTTCTGTTGTCATACTTTAAGACAGGGTGATGATTTCCACTTGTCCTTGTTCACCTGCTCTCTGGTTAGTAGTGGCTTGAGCTCCGAATAGAAACAGAGGCTGAGATCATGTCTGAATCAATGACCAGCAGAGGAAAGTGATAATTGGCTTTGAGTATTGACGTGTTGTGCTCATTACAGTTAGGGACGTGTGACAGGGAAATTAGGACAGAACACATAAGAATATGCACTCTCTTGCTGTCACAAATTAATACACACTTTGGCATGTGCACAAACACACACACGCACACACACACACACACACACACACACGCACGCACGCACGCACGCACACGCACACACACATTCACACTCACACATGTACGCATGTAGGCGAGTACACACACACAAACACAAAATGATCTTCAGAACTCTCTACTGCACAGAGAAACACCGTAGTCACCGTAGTGACACCGTAGTCACAGCACGGACTCAAACAGCTGAATCATTACCACCCTCCCACCCATTCTATGTGACAAGGTGAGAGTCCCTTGAGAGCAACACTACGACCGGTCCTGGGAGGCACAGTCTTCTGAATGAAGGGAGCAGAGCACGCTCTGTTGGCCTGTTATTTACAGACACTTCAAGGTCAGGAAGTTAGAGGTGGCAAAGGGGTGTCAGGGTGCCAGGCCTTTCCACAACTATGTGGGGGTATGTTCATTCTGGCCCACTTACAGAAGAGCTATGGGTTTCATTGCTGACATCATAAAGCTTTACAGTAATACTGTAAATATACTGGAACAACTTTATTGATATCGATACCTACTGTCATAAAAACATTCCTTTAACTGACATGAAAAGGTTGTACAAAAGAACAGTGGTTTTCCCTTTCGACTTCATAAAGGTCTCCAGTACAACAACTGTATTTCTATAAAGGTCTATTAAACTGCCATGAAAGTATATTTTAACTGATATGTATTGCCATAAAAGTACATTTTCACGTTGACTAACACTTCAGAGCCTCTCACAAAACGAGCACTTTACTGTAAAAGCTTTCCACTGATGTTTGAGATTACGCTGTGCCAAGAAAACAAGGGCAGAATTTACTTGGCAAGCCTTCACATATTTATTTCTTCTCCAGAGTAGCTAACATAAAGAGGGAAACCTGTTGAGGTTTAATTGGACTCTCCCTTCTTTCTGCACTACCTGTCCTCTGCCTCACTCCTCCCCTTCTCATTCCCCTGGCTCCTCCCTTCTTTCTGCACTACCTGTCCTCTGCCTCACTCCTCCCCTTCTCATTCCCCCGAGTCCTCCCTTCTTTCTGCACTACCTGTCCTCTGCCTCACTCCTCCCCTTCTCATTCCCCTGGCTCCTCCCTTCTTTCTGCACTACCTGTCCTCTGCCTCACTCCTCCCCTTCTCATTCCCCCGAGTCCTCCCTTCTTTTCCTTGTTCCCTCGCTCTCAACCACCCCATGTGAGGGTAAACAGGCCAGGTGTTTCTGTAAGTCAACACCATTATAGGTCTCCCCCTCTCTGGGCTCTGTTCCAACCCTATACTGTTATAATAGGAGAGCTCTAAGAGAGAGAGAGAGAGAGAGTGTGTGTGTGTGTGTGTGTGTGTGTGTGTGTGTGTGTGTGTGTGTGTGTGTGTGTGTGTGTGTGTGTGTGTGTGTGTGTGTGTGTGTGTGTGTGTGTGTGTGTGTGTGTGTGTGTGTGTGTGCGTGCGTGTGTTTTCCTGGTGTCAGCTCCCAGTTCCTAGTTATTATTATGACATCACGTAAAATAATAATCTAATTAGGATCTAACCTCAAAGACTGTATTAGAATGAACCACTGGAATATTATAATGTTCTTTCAGATGATAGACCTAACCCAGCCTCTGTCAATGGACCTGTACTGAACTACTACTATCTTACTACTATCTCCTAAATATCTCAATCTGTCAGACACCCCCCACTGTACATGTGAGAGTTTGAAGAGAGAGAGAGAGAGAGAGAGAGAGAGAGAGAGAGAGAGAGAGAGAGAGAGAGAGAGAGAGTTTGGCCCTATAACAAAGAACAAACATCAAAAACATATGCATGATGAAATACAAATCTTAAAATCAACTATTAAAGACTACCAGAGCCCACTGGATTCTCTAATTACATTGAATGAACTACAGGACAAAATACAAAAAACCCTACAACCCAAAAAGGCCTCTAGTGTTAATGGCATCCTCAATGAAATGATAAAAATATACAGACCACAAATTCCAATTGGCTTAAACTCTTTAACATCATTCTTAGCTCGGACATCTTCCCCAGTATTTGGAACCAAGGACTGATCACCGCAATCCACAAAAGTGGAGACAGATGTGACCCCAATAACTACCGTGGGATATGCGTCAACAGCAACCTTGGGAAAATCATCTGCATTATCATTAACAGCAGGATCATACATTTCCTCAGTGAAAACAATGTACTGAGCAAATGTCAAATTGGCTTTTTACCAAATTACCATACGACAGATCACATATTCACCCTGCACCCAAATAGAAAACAAAAAAACAAAAAACAAACGCAAAGTCTTTTCATGCTTTGTAAATTTCCAAAAGCTTTTGACTCAATTTGGCATGAGGGCCTGCTATACAAATTGATGGAAAGTGGTGTTGGGTGAAAAACATACGACATTCTAAAATCGATGTACACAAACAACAAGTGTGAGGTTAAAACTGGCTGAAAAACACACATATTTCTTTCCACAAGGCCGTTGGGTGAGACAGGGATGCAGCTTAAGCCCCACCCTCTTCAACATATATATCAACGAATTGCCGAGGGCACTAGAACAGTCTGCAGCACCCGGCCTCACCCTACTAGAATCTGAAGTCAAATGTCTACTGTTTGCTGATGATCTGGTGATTCTGTCCCCAACAAAGGAGGGCACCTAAATCTTCGACACAGATTCTGTCAGACCTGGGCCCTGACAGTAAATCTCAGTAAGTAAAAAATAATGGTGTTCCAAAAAATGACACACCAATTAGGATCTGGCTAAAAATACCTGAATCAGTTATAGAACCCATTGCCCTTCATGGTTTTTCTGGGGTCTGCTCACCCACCAAGAATTCACAACATGGGACAAACACCAAATTGAGAATCTGCATGCAGAATTCTGCAAAGAATATCCTCTGTGTACAACGTAAAACACCAAATAATGCATGCAGAGCAGAATTAGGCTGATACCCGCTAATGATCAAATTCCAGAAAAGAGCCGTTTTAAATTCTACAACCACCTAAAAGGAAACTATTCACAAAACCTTCCATAACAAAGCAATCACCTACAGAGAGATGAACCTGGAAGAGAGTCGTCTAAGCAAGCTGGTCCTGGGGCTCTGTTCACAAACACAAACACTTGACACATTGGAAAGAATTCACAAATAAACTGAGCAAACTAGAATGCTATTTGGCCCTAAACAGCGAGTACACAATGGCAGAATATCTGAACACTGTGACTGACCCACACTTAAGGAAAGCTTTGACTATGTACAGACTCAGTGAGCATAGCCTTGCTACTGAGAAAGGCCGCCGTAGACAGACCTGGCTCTCCTGAGAAGACAGGCTATGAGCACACTGCCCACTAAAGGAGGTGGAAACTGAGCTGCACTTCCTAACCTCATGCCAAATGTATGACCATATTAGAGACACATATTTCCCTCAGATTACACAGATCCACAAAGAATTTGAAAACAAACCCAATTTTAATACACGCCCATTTCCATTGGGTGAAATACCACAGTCTGCCATCACAGCTGCAACATTTGTGACCTGTTACCACAAGAAAAGGGCAACCAATAAAGAACAAACACCATTGTAAATACAACCCATATTTAAGTTTATTCGTTTTCTCTTTTGTACTATTGAGAGAGAGACAGAGAGAGAGAGAGAGAGCGAGAGAGAGAGAGAGAGAAAATATCTTCCCCAATCCCTTCACATAGCTGTGCTCTGTAAATAAGGCTCCATGCAATATGTCAGTGTTCCCACTATTATTATAATTTTTTTCATCCATTACACAAGTCACAGCTCACTGGCTCCCTCCATGGCACTGGCACACACACACGAACGCGCACGCACGCATGCACACAAGCACGCACGCACGCACACACACACACACACACACACACACACACACACACACACACACACACACACACACACACACACAGGAAAGGAGACAAGCGTACAGGTAGATACTGAACGCTTGTGTGTAGGTGGACACACACAAGGTGAGACAGAAACACAGAAACATCAACAACAAGCTCACACAGTCTCCAGGCAGTGTGAGATGTAGAGGGGAACGCCATAAGTGTCAAATTTCAAACACACACTCACGCATAAAGACCTGAGTGTGTATGTTCTGTGGTATGAAGGTATGAATTGACAAACTGCCCACACACAGAGGTTCACTGCAATGACTGAAGCTAACAGTTCCCCTTTTCCCTGTACTGTCACCTCTACCTACTCTGTGCCAGGCTTCCCAGTAGATATTTGCTGATTGTGTGTGTGTTTGTTTGTGTGTGTTTATGTGTGTGCAGGTGCATGCATGCGTGAGTGTGTGTGCGTGTGTGTGTGCTTGTGTGTGTGTGTGCGTGTGTGTGTGTGTGCGTGCGTGTGTGAGTAGCATGTGTGTGTATTTCGTTCATGCCTGGAGGGCTAACAGTACAGTCTCCTTGTGATCCCCGACAGCTGCTGACTGTTTTCACAGAGACTGGCAGAGTGGGGGAAGGGGAGAACGAAGGAGTGAATGAGAGAGGGAGAGGAAGAGGGAGAATGAGCGAAGAGGGAGGGCAAGGATGAGTCAGAAAATTAAAGAGATTGTATTAAATGGAGGATAGAGAGAGGGGGGTGATAAGAGGCAGGTTAGCAGGCTGTTCACACTCTCAACCCTGTCTGTTCCCCAAATGGCACCCTATTCCCTATATAGTGCACTACTTTTGACCAGAGCCCTCTGGCCTTATATAGTGAATAATGTGCCATTTGGGAAACAGTCCATGCGGGAACTGTTGAACAGTAATGACTAGAGTGTATCATAATCAGGCAGCAGAGATTCTAATCATGGTGTATGTAATGATTGAGTGTATTAACTCCAGTTAGACAGGTATTAACCCCCCCTACAGGGGGTGGGAGGAGGGCTACCAATCAACCAGGAGGAACAAGGAGGGAGAACCCTCAACCCTTCTCAACCACAACAACGCACTGGACTGACTGGGTTCCTTTTCTAAGCCGCTAAGCTAGCACAGAAACGTACGTACACGCACACGCGCACACACACACACACACACACACACACACACACACACACACACACACACACACACACACACACACAGTGTACAAAACATTCGGAATGCCTTCCTAATATTGAGTTGCACCCCAGTTTGCCCTCAGAACAGCCTCAATTCTAAAAGGTGTCGAAAGCGTTCCACAGGGATGCCAGCCCATGTTGACTCCAATGCTTCCCACAGTTGTGCCAAATTGGCTGGATGTCCTTTGGGTGGTGAACAATTCTTGATACACACAGGAAACTGTTGAGCATGAAAAACTCAGCAGCTTAGAAGTTCTTGACACACTCAAACTGGTGTCCCTGGTACCTACTACCATACCACGTTCAACGGCACTTCAATACTTCAGCCCATTCA